>NC_136981.1:6109913-6114913 GCF_032717465.1 Coenobita brevimanus
CTTCCCTACTCATTATTACCATCATCACCGCCATTCTCGTCGTTGTCATCATTTTCCTTTTTTCCCACGTAATGAGGAAAGATGAATAAGAAAATTATATTCCGTGCTTCATCATCATCATCATCATCATCATCAATTTGTCGTTTTCACCCAAGATGTCCATTGATGACTTCATGGACAAAAACAGCTGTGCACTTCATCATCATCATCATCATCACCATCATCATCATCATCATCTTTCTGTCCACCCGAAGCTCAACGAAGATATACGAAAATTAAGAGACTGCTAACCTTTCACAAATAATATGCACAGTCAGGTGATGCCAGGGGGCCTCCTTATCCTGTATGATAGGTAGAGCAGGAGGAGACTTAGCACATCTTCCTTGGCGATTTATTTACACATTACACCTTAACATTCCCCTGTATGCAATTTTTATCATTTTAATATCGACATAGTTACAATATGCAACACAAGAAATAAGGCGTAATCTGGGGAATCAATCGCAAAGGAAGGGGTGCTGAGTAAGTTCCAATGCCACCCCTCCCCCCTCAAGTCTTATCGAGAATGTGGAGTAAGTGACAAGATAAGGCCTATCATCCTCATAAGAATTCTGATAAGATGTGATCATTTCGTCTCAATGAGCACTCTGTTGATAGCTCTCAAACGTCACCGAATTGAAGCGGTTAATCGTTGCATAACGTCTATATTTATCCTATTTCCAGACGATTTTATTCTGCTTTTCGAACTAGAGAGAGGAGGTGGCCGAGTGGGTATACAAGTGGCCTGCAATCCCAATGGACCCTGGTTCGATCTTCGACTGGAATAGGGAACAGTTTAAGGATTTGCATTTCGTTAAAGCAGAATTTACTGATCAACCAGAAGACCCGCCGACATGTCACACAATCACCCCCGCTAATACCAATGCACTAGTCATGAATGGGAAAGCCCTAGCATGTATTTAGTATGGACGGTGGGTGTTAGCGCCGAAGTGGTGACATGTGGAGGTCTATAGGGTGTAGGAGGACTTCTAGGGGCCTCATGGAACGGGCTGTGTAACCTATGCCCAGAGTCGGACACACAGAGAGAGAGAGAGAGAGAGAGAGAGAGAGGATCGTTGGAGAGAATTAATTAAGCCGGCGAATCAAGGCCTAGTGTATCATGATGAGTATTCGAGGGAGCATAGGAGACCGCAACACCTATTCCTTAGCAATTTATTGTACAACTTTGGCCTATTTATTCTCTCTGTCGGTGCTAGAGATATGTAGGTAATTCAAGTAAAGAAAATGCACAGCTAATATAAAGGGGAATATCAATGGGAGAAGATGAGTATTAAGTCGCTTAGGGAAAGGCGTTAGGGAGCTTATAATTCCGCGTTTTATGGTGAGAGAAATTTTCAGTAAATATGAGAATGAGAAAATCCTGTTGATGTGTTCTCTCTCTCTCTCTCTCTCTCTCTCTCTCTCTCTCTCTCTCTCTCTCTCTCTCTCTCTCTCTCTCTCTCTCTCTCTCTCTCTCTACCTCTACCTCTAACAAAGTGTGCAAACAGAGAAAGCCAGGAGGCAGGAATGTGAGGTGTGTAACTAGTGTTCAACCCGGATATAGGCGCGGCTGTGTCAGACTGTCCTGGGTTATATTGTGGATGTGGCTCTCTCTCTCTCTCTCTCTCTCTCTCTCTCTCTCTCTCTCTCTCTCTCTAAATGCTGAGAAGGAAATAGATTACCAAACTGAGAATTTTACCTTTAATATAAGAAGAAATCGGAATAAAAATGGAGAGAAAAGATATGCAAATTAGAGCCACGAAAACTAATATTATCAACCGTTATTTTCTGCTACTTTCAGTAATTATAAGTTCACTCTATATCTAATTTGTCCTACGATTTCACCGATGAATTTCGCAACCAAGCAGAAAGAGAGAGAGAGAGAGAGAGAGAGAGAGAGAGAGAGAGGAACGTATAGAAGTGGTAGAAAAGGATAAATACGAGCTATATGTAAAAAAAAAAGGAACTGTGTGTGTGTGTGTACGTGTGTGTGCGTGAGAGAGAGAGAGAGAGAGAGCGAGAGAGAGAAAGTGTAGGCAGGCAGGAAGTGAGATGGGGAGACTATCCTAAATTCCTCCCCCACGCACACCGCCCTGTGTTGATGTTGTGGCGGGGGACGGGAAGAAAGTAAGGCTAATATTTACAGAACCTCGGAGGGAATTATTTGGCAGGAGGAAGGCTAAGAATCAATGCCTATCAAGTACACGTGGTTCATTAAGGCAAGCAATATACTTTTTTTTTTTTTTTTTTGCAATTTACGTCTTGTCTCTCACTGAACTGTAACTCGAAATAAACGCCCTTATAGCCAAGTGAAGAATTAAATTGATGGGCGAACTCACAAGGAAAAGACGGAATTTTTCGGAATAGGCTGAGAACAAAATCTAGGCAAGGTCCTGTTCAGAGCCGTAAATTTTTTAAAAAAAAAAAAAAAAAAAAAAAACTCATGATAGTGAAATTAATAAAAGAAATTCCGCAAGTAATTCCTTTGATTTAACTATAAATTTTGTAGCAATGACCTCAAATATTTACTATTTTAAAGACATACTCCCACGAAGGCAATCCTTTTAATTCATTACATACATTATACTCAGCTAAAATACCTCAACATGTTTTTCTGACTCAGGTAACTAGGCTATGTACGAGCACTGAAATTATACTGGTGATTATTAAGACTCATAGTAAATGTCCACTGCAATATTTGGTGCCTGCCGTCTCAAATGACCATCCATAGACTTCCCAATATTCTTAATCCAGCTGTCAAGATTAGGGTTGAAGGATACTTATGTAGGACCGAAAAGTGTCATTTCCACGGCGAAATTAGGTCCACCTCCGAGTCCACTTAACCCAGCTGTCAAGATTAGGAATGAGGGATGCTTATGTTGGACCCTAGGATAGTTTTTCTACGGCAAATTACGTCCAACAAGGCTTGGTTTGCACAATATCCACTATCTGTTTATGTAGACTGGTAATTTCTCTATAGTTAATACCATAAAACTACACCTTTAATGAACTTCTAACGATTATTTTGTAGACATTAAGGTTTGCAAATTTGATAAGTAAAACCCTAATGCTGTATTATAGGGACTGGAGCTTTCCTATATCTTATCCTACGCAATTTTTCCCACGATTTCGAAGGCTTAGGTGACAAGTAAATGCGGTGTTGAGGATTTTCTGATGGGCCGTCTGTTGATAGTTCTCTAGTCTTGTGCTTTACCCTTTCCTTCAGCGTCTCAGTCCCAATCAGTCCATTCACAATACCTACTAGGAATACAAAGATGATGATAATGATGATGATGATGATGATGATGATGATGATGATGATGATAATGATGATGATGTTGTTGATGATGATGATGATGATGATGATGATGATGATGATGATGATGATGATCGTCAGAAATTATGATCACCTTGCGCAGGAACCTCTTACATTCTTATATAAACATCCTCCCACATAGAGTTACCCTCTCTCTCTCTCTCTCTCTCTCTCTCTCTCTCTCTCTCTCTCTCTCAACCTATCTATCTATCTATCTCAGGTGCGCAGAGAGAGAGAGAGAGAGAGACATGCGCAGAATAGCTAATCATTTCCCAGACTACAAGCGGGTCACTCAGTCATGCGCTATTTCTTACACTGCGCAGCTAAAATTATTCATTATAGTACTGCAGAAAAATAGAAGATAAGGACTGCTATTAATCTGCTTGCGAGTCAGTCAGTCAGTTAATCAATCAGTTAGTTTGTTAGTCAGATAGTCAGATAGATTGATAGAAAGTTTATTTGGTAGTCAGTGAGTCAATTAGTCGTCAGCCATTTAGTCAGTCAGTGAGTTCATTAGCCAGTCAGTCAATTAATCAGTCACTCAGTCAACTAATTAGTCAGTCAGCCAGTTGTTCAGTCAGTCCGTCAATCAGTCAGTCAATTAGTCAGTCAGGCAATTAGTCAGTCAGTTAATTAGTCAGTCAGCCATTTAGTCACTCAGTCACTCAGTTAATTAGTCAGCCAGTCAATTAGTCAGTCATCCAATTAGTCAGTCACTCACAGCCAGTTAATTAGTCAGTTAGTTTGTCAGTCGAGTCATCTAGCTGTTGGAATAATTTTAGTCTGTTCTCTCTCTCTCTCTCTCTCTCTCTCTCTCTCTCTCTCTCTCTCTCTCTCTCTCTCTCTCTCTCTCTCTCTCTCTCTCTCAATTTAACCTATGCACGCTATTTCCTGCTCCCCCACTTTCACAAACTCTCTACCCTGTCCCTTTTTATTTCCCGTTTCCTTCGTTTACTCTCTCTCTCTCTCTCTCTCTCTCTCTCTCTCTCTCTCTCTCTCTCTCTCTCTCTCTCTCTCTCTCTCTCTCTCTCTCTCTCACACACACACGTCGTGGAATGCGTATACAAAGAAAAAAGAAGGAAGAGTGACCTAGCGAGAAGAAATTACTGTCAAATCTTCTTCCACTTCCTCTTCTTCCCCTTCTTTTTCATTCACTTAACTTTCCTTCTTATGTTCTTCGTCTTCCTCTTACTCTTTCTCCCTCCTCTTCCCTTTGCCCTTCCTACTGTCCTCTTTATCTTCTTCTTACTCCTTATCCTCTCTTCTTACCTTCTCATCTTCCTCTTCTCCCTTATCCTCTTCTTTTTTATATGCCAACCTCTTCGTTCTCCTCTTCCTTCTCATCCTCCTATTTCTCTCTCATTGTTTTTTTTTTCTCTCTCTTTCTCCTATATATATTTTTTTTATTTAATTCCTCTGTCTGTCTATCTACGTGTCTATTTACCTGTATGTCCGGATGTCTGTCTCCCTGTTTCTTTGTGTGTCAGAATCTGTCTTTCTGTCTGTCTGTCTGTCTGTCTGTCTCTCTCTCTCTCTCTCTCTCTCTCTCTCTCTCTCTCTCTCTCTCTCTCTCTCTCTCTCTCTCTCTCTCTCTCTCTCTCTCTCTCTCTCTCTCTCTCTCTCTCTCTCCTTTGCCCTGAAACAC
>NC_136981.1:6117413-6159913 GCF_032717465.1 Coenobita brevimanus
AGATGATGATGATGAGCCTACGTGTAAAGCTGAAGTAGTCAGTGATGCTGAGGGTTAAGATGAGATTATACCATTGTAGACGGGACAGAGGAGAAAGTATGAGAAACTAGGAACAGAAAACTTGAAAGTCTGACTGAAAGTGTATTGGGAATTGTGGTGAATAAACTACCTCAAAAAAAATAAATAAATAAAAATAAGAAAGTGAATGCAACTCTATTAATAAAAAAGATAATGAAAAAAATAAGTGCTAGGAGTGGTGGTTTCTAAGACATAAAAGTGCTTTAAAAAGATCTAATCCCTTTAAGCTTACTGATAGTTATTTATACTACCCTTTCACTGCTAAAATTATACAGAAGAGGGATGCTTTCACATTCTGGCCCCGATATAACAAGGAAAAACTAAAATGAATAATTTTACTCTGATTTTCACCCAATTTGGTGGTGGGGTTCAAGGTCCGCTCACGACGAAGCTTTCTCGGTTTAAGTAGGAAAGGTCAAAGATGAAGGCTAGGGGCAATGGCAAATTTGATACTGCCCTGTGACCTTCATCGTTAACCTACTGTTCTGAAAAATAGCCCACATCGTCATGGGTTACCCTACAACACTTCCACCAAATTTGGTTAGAATCGGATTAAAATTGTTCGTTATCTAAAGGCTAGTACTATTCTCAAGGTCCTCGTGAGAACAGTTCCGGCCCCGAGAGTGTGGTTCAGGCTCGATTTGAATAGTTCAGGCCATGCTCAGACGAAGAGGTTTTTGTCGATTTTAACAGAATTTGGTGGAAAGGTTATATTACTGCCCATGACAAAATACTCTAGGTTTTAGCACTGTAGGTCGGCAATCAAGGTTACAAGGCAAGCTTAAGTGTGACCATGTCTTGTGACCTTGACCTTTAAAGTATTTTTTTCGAGAATTGCTTTCGTCATAAACCACCACGTAACACCACCACAAAGGTTGGTGGAAATTGGGTCAAAACTGTTCGTTTTTTCAAGACCGGAACTCACGACCCCCATAAAAATAGTTCCGACCATGCTAAAAAGAGTAGTTTTATACCAATTTTAACCAAATTTGGTAGAAGGTATGACTGACCACTCCTGACGAAATCTCCTAAGTCTGAGGACAACAGGTAAACAATCAAGGCTAAAAGGCAAGCTCAAAGTTCACCATACCATTTGACCTTCACCTTTAAAATATTGTTCTGAAAAATAGTCTCATCAATCATGGGCTACCTGGCAATACTCCCACAAAACAGGGGTTGAGGAGAAGGGGAAGACGAGGATGAGATGGAGGAATGGGGTGGAGGGATAAATGAGTGAAGGAGGGTGTGGGCTGGAGAAAGGGCGGCCAGATGGCAGAGGACAGGTTGATATGGAATCGATTCCTCTGTGACCACCCTTTCCGTGATTAAAGTGTCTGGGGAAAGATAAATAGATAGATAGATAGATACTTCCTGACGCTGTAATTTTGATAGCAACTCTCGTAATGGAGGACGAGCCGTGCCAGAAACACACACAATATCACCAAATGCGTTTCTATTGGAGCGCTATTTTCCGACTACCTACGTCATCATACTGAAGGGATTAATGCCTATCGACCTCACATGCTTCGTTAAAATACACATTCAATTCTTTCTAAGGCCTAATCATTCCCTAGAAGAACCTACCACCCACACAATCGAAAATAAAGCAATGGAGCAAAGTCGGTATTGCTTTACTACACTCATTTTGCTTTAACCTGTCCTATAATTGTTCTCTCTCCATCTTTAATGCTGAGTATAAGCAACAGACTGACACCAGAATATGAAGCTCGTCACGAAAAAGTGCATTGAAAAAGACGTAAAGCATTGGTATTTTCAAGTTAAATGAGAAGCAAAAGGACGAAAATTTGAGCCAAGTTAAGGAGAAGAGTATAAAAACCTGGGTCAAGTTAAGGTGAAAGGAGTATGAAAATCTGGGCCACGTTAAGGCGAAAAGAGATTAAAAATCTGAGCCAATTCAAGGTGAAAGGAGCATAAAAATCAGGGCCAAGTTAAGGCGAAAGGAGCATAAAAATCTCGGCCAAGTAAAGAAAAGAGCATAAAAATTTGGGCCAAGTTAAGGCGAAAAGAGTATGAAAGTCTGGGCCAAGTTCAGGTGAAAAGTGTATAAAAATCTGAGCCAAGTTTGGATGAAAAGATTATAAAAATCTGGGCCAAGGTAAGGTGAAAAAAAAAAAACAAACAATTAAAAATACCTCAAAGCAAAATGAGGGGAAAGACGTGGTCGAGCGCGTAAAATGATTCCTTCACTGTTTATATTTGTGGTTTCTAATGAAGGAAGAAAGCGTAGCAGTGGCAGTGTTTACCCTCCTTCATCGCTGCTGGTTTGAGGTGAATAATCTTGGCTACTGAGTAATAACATCATCATCATCATCGTCACCATCATCATCATCATCATCATCATCTTCGTCGTCATCGTCGTCACCATTATCATTAGTGTCGTTATTTTTATCATCATTCCCATAATTGCCACCTAAAAATAAGATTAGGTAGAATCAAAGGAAGAAACCGAAGACGAAGGAGGAGAAGGAGGAAGAGGAAGAGAAGAAGAAGAAGAAGAGGAGAAGGAGGAGAGGAAGAAAAATACTATACCAGCGCCCACCAATTCGTCTAGTGGCCGAAAAATTGACCTTGCCTTGTGACCTTGACATTTGGCCGACAACTCTTCAAATTACTTCATTCTTGCTTAATAAAATCGCCCGGGGAAAGTCAAAGATAATAAGGAAGGTGCTATTGTACGAGAGAGAGAGAGAGAGAGAGAGAGAGAGAGAGAGAGAGAGAAGTATGTGGGTAATTTGGTAGGTAGAGAGTGAGACAGAGAGAGGGAGAGAGAGTGGTGCTTACGTTGGTAGACAGGGAGGGAGAAAAGTGATGCATTTTTGTAGGTGGTAGGTAGGTAGTTAGGTTGGTAGGTAGGTAGGTAGGTGGGCAAGTAAGTAGGTCGGTAGTTAGATAAGTAGGCACGTATTCAGCAAGAAAGATAAAGGTAGGCAGTAGGTAGGTAGGTAAGTGGCAGGAAAATAGGTAGATAGGTAGGAAAAATTATGGTAGGTAGGCAGGTAGCTCAGTAGGCAGGTTTATAGCTCAGTTGGTAGGTAGGACGGTACGTGGGTGAGTAGGCAGTTACATAGGCAGATAGAGAGCTAGGTAAGTAGGCAGGCAGAGTGTAACAGTGAGCTAGGTATGTGCAGAGAAGGGATGTAGGTAGGTGGGTAGGCAAGAGCGAGGCAGGTAGAGAGGTGTTGCAGGTAAGTAGGTAGGTAGGTAGGTAGATAGGTAGGTAGGTAGGTAAGTAGGTAGGTAGGTAGGACGGGTGGGCCTAATGACAGACCTGATCTTATCTCCCCAACCCAGACTTTCTCCCCTATAAAATAACCTTGACTGCTCCCATTTTCTTCATACCCCTCGCTCTCCTCCCTTCCCTGCATCGCTCTAGCTGTGTAGGTGTGGGGTGTAGATGTGTAGAGTTGGGGTGTTGGTGTGTATGTATGTCAGTGTGCGGTGTAGCTTTGTATGGGTGTATGTTTGTAGGTATGTGGGTGTGTAGACTTGAGGAGTTGGTGTGTATGTGTGTGGGTGTGGGATGTGACTTTGTATGTGTGTATTTGTGTACTTGTGTAGGTGTGGGATGTAAGTGTGTTATTAAGTGTGGAGTGTAACCGTGAAGATGTGAGGTGTGTAAGTGTAGGGTGTAGGTGTGTATATGTATAAAATATGTAATCCTTTGTAAATTTGTAAGTAGGGGAGGTAATGTGTAAGTGTGTTGGTGTGGGGTGTAAGTATGCAGGTGCGGGACTTAGTTGTGTAGGTGTAAGGTAAAGATCTATATTATGGATGTGTAATGACAGACTGGAGTAAACCCGTCAGACATTGGTGTGGGAGGAGGGGTAAAGTATAAGAAAGATCTGTTGTATATTATATGTTTCATCTCCCATTCTCACTCTGCTATACTCGTCCCAATTAAACGCTTCATTGCCTGGACGTCTGTATCAAAGGACACGATTTTTATTTACGTATTTATCTATCTGTCTATCTATCTATCTATCTATCTATCTTTCTTTCTTTCTTTCCATCTATTTAGAGTAAAGAAAGAACAAATGGAAAGGTGATCATCCTGTAAAAATCAAACGTAGCACCTATACATAAAAAATCTACGGGCGTGCAACTCCACTTTACACATTCAAGTTGTGTTTTAATGATATCTGAAGGACAATTGATCCGTAGGACAGAGACCCACCGTTTTATCTGTCCCCGGAGACGTGACCTACCCCCATCCGTGAGAAGAGCTTGTGAGTATTTGTGTTGAGGCAGCTGTGTTTTGAAGGAGAGGTGGGGTGAAGTATGAGAGAGAGAGAGAGAGAGAGAGAGAGAGAGGGACACACACACACACACACACACACACACACACACACACACACACACAGAAACCGAGACAGAGACAGAGGGGGACAGGGAGAGCTGAAGGAAGAGACGCCAGAAAGTCTCTTAAGCCCACAAGAATATAAATGGCTAATAAAGTGTGGAAGTAAAGCCAAGAAATAAAGCCTACAAATTAATCCACTGGTTTTTCTTTACTTTTAGCTCATGGTCATTATTATCCTGCCAGGCCCGTATTCTCGTCGGGAAAGATGGCTCCCTAACACCTCTCCCTTAGCGATTTGTTTTTGCTTTTTACCCCTTGTCGTCCTCTTTTGTGTTACTTAAATTTTTTGCAATATCACCCTACTATAAATAATGCAAAAAACGGTATTAGACAGCCGTATCCAAAACTAAATCGGTGAGGAAGAGGTGTTAGTGGACTTCCTATACCTGGTCGTCATTTTGCAGCTTAATTCACGCACCTAAGTGGCAGAATACACCTACGTTCTATATCCCCTCAAAAGCACTTCTTCGTGACTAGGATCGGAATCTACTGTTAATCTCTTACTACAGCTCAAGTTCAAGATTGAAAGATGGCACTATTAGGCCAAGATAAAGTGGACGGAGTTTAATTAAAATATTTGTATAGCAGAGTAAGGTGCTGAGGCAAAAGTGTTACGTGCATATAGTATTAGTAGTTGAGGAAGAAATTAATGTATACTGGGTGTAAGGAGAGCGTGAAAATACAAACGCACTCTCTCTCTCTCTCTCTCTCTCTCTCTCAAGCATGTAAACGGAGTGCAAGAGAGAGTCAATATTGTGGAAGGGAAAACACAAAAGAGGAACTGAATGAGAGAGAGAGAGAGAGAGAGAGAGAGAGAGAGAGAGAGAGAGAGAGAGAGAGAGAGAGAGAGAGAATATTTACACTAGGAAGAAAATATACTGACAAAAAATGAAGAAGGAAGAAGAGGAAGAGGAGGAGGTGAAAGGAAGGAAAGGAGGGAGGGAGAAAAAAAGCCTCCTTGCCTTGTTATCTTTGGGTTTCTCTGATTAAACAGATACCTTGCTTTAAATACCTTACTTTTACCTTTGCTTATAATCAACGCCTCCCCATTTCTTCTCAGTTCCTATACTCCCCCTTCTCTTTACACGCTCTCCCTCACTCTATCTCTCCCCTGTACCTCACACTCCCACTCCCCCTCCCTTATCCCCCTCTTCTCCTCCCTCTCACCCCCTTTCCCACACCTCCTCCCTTTCCCTCACAATTCCTCTTCCCCTTCGTCAACCCCCTCTTTTCTTCCCTCTCACCTTTCCCCTCCCAAACTCTCCCTCTTCCCCTCTCTCACATTCCCTCTCCTCACTTTTACATTTTCTCTCCCCCTTTCTCACACCCCCAATCCCCCTCGTTCACACACACACACACACACATTCCTCTCGCTCTCTCTTCTATTCCCCTTTTCTCACCCTTTGCCTCCCTCCCTTCCTCTCCACTTCCTGTCCAAACCCCCCTTCCTCAGTCTCAAAACTCCCACGATATCGCAGATCAAGAGAGTATGTTTCTCTCTGTCTCTCTGTCTCTGTCTCTCTCTCTCTCTCTCTCTCTCTCTCTCTCTCTCTCTCTCTCTTCCAGGGTGACAGAGACAAGGCAAGAAAGAGCCAACCCTCACATAGCACAGAGGCCCAGTGGTGTCAATTAGGACCGGAATCCTATTGTGTTTTCATCAGATTTTCAACCATACTGATCTGGACGAGACATGAGAGTGATATCCCGTAGTGCGTGATAGGGAAACAGCATCTTTTAGGGTGGAAACTCCTTGCTAATGTTATAAGATCTTGAACCTTATTGAATCAAGGGAGCAAGACGGTGATAAGCAAGTGTATGTAAAATTTTCTGGTGTCACCGAAGGGCGAGAATCCCATGCTAATTGTATCAGATCCACGACCATAGTTGCGAAGGAAGCAGGACAATTAGAACGTGAGGGTTATGAAGAAGTACGTGTCTTCGTTTGGGGTGAAAATCCTTTATAATCAAATCAGATCGTCGACTAAGGAAGTTTATAGCGCGACTTGAAATGGAGTCAAGATGCTATGCAGATTGTACCATAAGAACCAGATTCCCATATTTCATCTTTGGATAATCAACCTTTTCGCCCTTTTAGTCTCGCCACGCCGACTAGGGGAAGAAAGTGCTATGCTCTCGACATCCATTACGAGATCAGCGGCGTCCTTAAGGGCTAGGATCTCACCCTGTTTGTGCCTCATCATCGACCTTATTTTTCTTCCCTACCTCCAGCTGTGCTCTCTCTCTCTCTCTCTCTCTCTCTCTCTCTCTCACAAACACACCCACACACACACACACAGACACACACATTTTACTGCCTGGTAAATATCAAGGGCAGTTTGTTCTCTCTCTCTCTCTCTCTCTCTCTCTCTCTCTCTCTCTCTCTCTCTCTCTCTCTCTCTCACCTCCCAAGACGAATGCCAAGGCGGTATGTAGGCCATCTGACGACTTTTTTTGCAAGTTGGCACCGATTGTAAGGAAGAACCGGTTTCCTGTAGATGCTGCAAAAAAGTGAGAAAGTAAAGAAAATAAAAGAAAATAAAGAGAGGTAGAGGCATCGTTTGGGATGGATAGGGAAGACCAACTTTTTTTCCCCAAGCTTTTTTCGGTATTCCTTTTTTTTTTTTTTTTTTACATGGATCGGGCGGCTCCTCTCATTCCGGATGATTCGTGGGACTTTTAATGTGCCGGTGTGGTTAGATGGGGGGATAGGGAGGGAAGGGGGTAGGGGAAGGGAGGGGAGGAGGGTAGGGAAAAGGAGAGGGAGGTACGGGAGGTGAGGGAGGGAGGGTTGCCATATTCCAACAGTGTAAGGCATTTCAACAACGCGTGCTGGGCTGGGGTTTCTCTTCCCAGAATGGAAGTGATGATATAATTTAACTCTAACATACCCAACTTGACATTAACAGGAAAACCTAACTTACTGAAACCTGATCTGTCTCTTGCAAGCCTAGTAATCTAATGTACCGTATCCTAACTTAATCAAACCCAACCCTAACTTAGGAGACAGCATTAACGTAACTTACCTTATCTAATAACCCAACCTAACCTAATCTAAACTATCCACATAACATGACTAACCTGAGCTCCACTAACTTAACCTAACTCATCCTTTTGAAACTAACTCTAACCCAGCCTAATCGATCCCCAACAGCCTAACCTAACCTACAGTAGCCTAGCCTGATCAACCTATCTCTGCTACACCTATCCTAACCTAACCTAACAGCCAACCTACGAGTAATTTAACCTACCCTAGTTTACTGCGATCTAGCCTTCCCTAACCTGACCCCTGCAGACCGATGACTTATTTCTATAGTTAATTTGTTACCACCAGGTGATTTAATTAACTTTGAAGAGTGATCAGTTGTAGGGTTAGATGGGGCCTTCGTTAATCCCTTCAGTACTGAGAGTCTTTCCAGTGCTGAGTAAAAATCCCTTCAGTACTGAGAGTCCAGGGCTGAGTACAAATCCCTTTAGTACTGAGAGTCTTTCTAATGCTGAATAGAAATCCATTTACTACTGAGTGGCCTACCAATGTGGAGTAAAAATCCCTTCAGTACTGAGAGTCTTTTTAATGTTGAAGAGAAATCCGTTTACTACTGAGTGGCCTTCCAATGTGGTGTAAAAATCCCTTTAGTATTTAGAGTCTTTCCAATACTGGGTTTAAAAGCTTGAGGGTAAGAAGAATAAAATCTAGAAATACACGATTGGATTGAAAGGAATAATAATAAATCGTCTGGCGGCAAAATAAATAAATCAGTGAAAGTGTTACTGAATTAGATGAGTTAATATCGACACAGTTTCGTAAATAACAGGAGGAAAAATACACTCAAGCTTATATTACTCTCAGCTGAATGAAATCGTTTGGGGTGACATTAAAACTAGAGCTGTCTGACCATAAAGGGGTTTGTGGTACCAATATTAACACTCAGCTAAATCTGTCAAGAGCTGAAAAGGAAGAGAAGAACAGTCCCTACCATGAGAGAGTTAATGGCCCCAGAATTAGCACTCTCAAGCTCTTACATTTACTCTTAGCAAAATAAAAACGCCTGGCTTAACCTAGAATACAGTGCTATTATAAATTTTTCCAGTGTCATATGCAAAGGTACACAAGGAAAGAGATGCTAAGATTTATCCAAAGCCCTCGAGGACATGAAAAATAGTGTTAGAGAAAGTGGGACTGAGAATATTAGCGCTAGAACTATTTATTATGTTATGGGTGGAAAAAAGCAAGTATTCTATTTCAGATAAGGCCAAACTGTTTTATTAAGAGGACAAGTGGAATGCAAGTCACCTTTACCCCATTTATCCTTACCCCTAAACCCTCATCCTTCACCCCTTACTCACCCCCACCCGTCACCTGTCTCACCCCTCACTTGCCTCACTCATAACCCAATCTCACCCCTCACCTGTTTCACCCATCACCTGCCTCATCCCTCATTCCTCACCTGCCTCATCCCTCACTCCACCCTTGCTCTAACCCTGCACCAGTTTGCTCGTCAGTGGAACAGGTTTTTTTTATTTCTCTGCTGATAATTGCTGGTCATCAATGTCTGCCTCACTCTGCCCTACCCTGCCGTATCTGCTTCACCCTACCTCACTTTGGCTCATCCTTCCTCATCCTGCCTCACTCTGCTTCCCCCTGTTTTACCCTACCTCTCCTTGCCCTTCCCTCATTCAGCTTCTGCTTTTCCCCCTCCCTGCATACCCTTTACATACCGTCACACCTTGTCTCCCTATTCCCATTCCTCCTCTGCCTGACCCTGCCTCCAATACCTTTTCTTTTCCTCATTTCCACCCTTTATCTCAGTCTCCCCATCCAGCCCAGTTCCTCCCCAACGTCACCCTGCACCCCCTGCCTCCCCCTGCCTCTTCCTACCTCTCCTCCCTCTTTCCCTGCCTCTTCATCCTCTCCTCCCACCTCTAGTTCACTTTAAATTCCCTGTCTCCCCTACTTCCCCCATCTCTCTCTACCTTCCCCCTCCTCAACCTCCAACCTCCTACCTCCTCTTCTTCCCTTGCTTCTTCATTCCCCTCCCTGCCTCCCACTCCTTCTCCCAACCTCTCCTGATATGATTTCTTACCCTATTTCTCTCGGTCTGCCCCTACCTACCCTTCTCTCTCTCTCTCTCTCTCTCTCTCTCTCTCTCTCTCTCTCTCTCTCTCTCTCTCTCTCTCTCTCTCTCTCTCTCTCTACATATCCTTTTACCTACCCCTGTCCAGCCCAACATCCCATACCTCCCCTCCCTTTCCTACCTTTCCCTACCTTCTCCCTACCCTTCCTCTTCCTCCACTCTTCCCCCTACCTACCCCTGCCTCTCCATTAGACCCTCATCTCAATATTTAGGCCTCATTATGTGTCTAGGTGACGGGGTGCTCTCGTCCTGTCCAGCCCTAAATTTCCCATCAACCTACACACACCACCCTGTCTCACTCTGTCTCACCTTGCCTCATCCTGCCTCACCTTGCCTCACTCTGCCTTATACCACCTTCCTCCACCTCGTCCAGGTTCACTCTCCCTCATTCTGTCTCACTCTGCCTCACCGTGCCTCGCTCTACCTCCAAGTGCCTCATCCTACCACACTCTGCCTCATATTGCCTTATTCAGTCTCCCTCCCCCTGCCTTATCCTACCTCACATTCATTTCTTTGATATTCTTCACTTTTATTCATCCGATTTCCTAGAGGGAGACGCCTTCACGTGGTGGCACAGTTAAAACCAGACGGCTGCACGGCCCAACTAAACAAACGTCCCTCATTTCACTCCCTATCCCCAGAAAGGAGAAAGGTGGACTACAGAAACGGGGCAGATTTAGCTTACAGGTCACAGGATTTCCGTTTCAGGTCAGCCAGGCGCCACTAAGACAACAAAAACAAGTATTCCATTTTGGACCGCTCTCTCTCTCTTCTTCTTCTTCCCAATTTCTCCCACCCTTTTCCCCTTTTTCCATCTTTCTTTCCATTAGTTTGACGCATGTTTCACACACACACACACACACACACACACACACACACACACACACACACACACACACACACACACACACACACACACACACACACACTCGTACTCACAGTTCTATACATTCACACACTTCTTCAACACAGGCACTCCCACACACACACATAATCATTACACACACACACACACACACACACACACACACACACACACTCACACACACACACTCATCAAGGGTCGAGGTGAAGTGTGCCGCTCTAGTAAATCGAAGCAAAGACCTCACGCTCACTCGCTGTTATATATTTCTATCATTTTATCACATCTCGTCTGGTATGACTTGAGGGTCAGTCTGTTTCGTCTGTTTATTAATCTCTCTCTCTCTCTCTCTCTCTCTCTCTCTCTCTCTCTCTCTCTCTCTCTCTCTCTCTCTCTCTCTCTCTCTCTCTCTCTCTCTCTCTCTCTCTCTCTCTCTCTCAGTTTTGCTAATCTTTCTCGCACCTACATCAGTTTCACGTTATATCTGCCTGCCTGTCTGTCTACCTCTAAAACTGAGAGAGAAAGAGAGAGAGAGAGAGAGAGAGAATCACTGCTTCTGATCTATTTGGATGGACTCAATCTCATCATTTCAGGACGGTCACACGGCCTCAATGGACTGGAGAGAGAGAGAGAGAGAGAGAGAGAGAGAGAGAGAGAGAGAGAGGTAGGGGAGGGGGAGGACTAGAAGACCAAGAGAAATGGAAAAAGATGAGGAATATGGAAAAAAACGCGAAAAATCAAAAGGGAATCAGAAAGGACAAAAGAAATGAATTAAAATGAAGAAATACAAACTGATAAGACGAGAACGGAGCAATGGTCGAAAGAAAATGACGCTGGAAAATGGAAAAGGAATATTTTAATAATAAGGAAAACGATGAAAAAATAGGGAAGATATAATAGGAATAGTTAAAGAAAGGTCAAAAGAAGGAAAGAAAAATAAGAAAATAATATAAATGACAAGTATAATGGGACAGAGAGAATAAAGGAAGAAAGAAAATTAAAGAGACGAACGATTAGAAAAAAAAAAAAAGGGAATAGAATGATGAGAAGAAAAACGAGAGGAAATAAATAATGGAAAATATGAAAGAAAAGGAAAACAAAGACAATGGAGGAAGGAGAAAGAGAAAATAAAGAAACCAAAAAAAAAAAGGAGAAAGACAAAAAATGAAAATAAAAATGAACTGGCAATAGGAGTAAAAAAATGAAATAGGGGAGAAAATATGTATCAGAAAAATCATAAAATAAAAAAGGCAAAAAAATTAAACAGAAAACCCACATATATGGACAAGAAAAAAGAGGAAATGAGGAAAATCAGAGAAATGAGAAGAAATGAAGAAAAAGGGAAAGGAAGACAAGGAAAGCCAAGAGCAGGAAAAAAGGAAAAGGGGAAATAATAGAAAGGAACTGAAAAAAGAATAAAAGGAGAGATAAAGATGAAAGCAGGGGAAAAAGAAAATGAAAACGAAATAAAAAAATGAAAAATTGAAAAATAACAGGAAAAAGGGAGAGAGAGAGAGAGAGAGAGAGAGAGAGAGAGAGAGAGAGAAGACACAAAATGAAAACCGGAAGATTTAAAGAAGAAGAGCAAAAAGATCTGAAAATGAAAGTAAATGAAATAGGGAAGAAAAATTAAAAATAAATATTAATCCAAAAATTAAAATAACTTAAAGAAATTGAATTGCAGAAAGGAAAGTAAAAACAAAACAGAAAATTAATAGAAATAAAAATAAATTAAAAGAAAATCAAGAAAATGAAGAATAAAGAAAAAAGATAAAAAGCAGATAAAAAAGCTACTTACGCCCAATTTTATATCACGACAAGCTGACCCCAACCCTCCCCCTCCTCCAACTCCCAACCCTCCTCCAATCCCCCCTCCCTTCCTCCAACCCTCCCCTCCCTTCCTCCAAACCCCCTCCCTCCCAGCTACCTTTGACATTTTCCCTCTTCCCCTGTCACGGTCCCCCCCTTCCACCAATTTTCTCTCCTCACCCCTCCCTTCCACTTTAACACGCCGTCACACCTCTCATTTCTCCCTCTTCCTCATCACTCGGCTTGCTCTCTCTCTCTCTCTCTCTCTCTCTCTCTCTCTCTCTCTCTCTCTCTCTCTCTCTCTCTCTCTCTCTCTCTCTCTCTCTCTCTCTCTCTCTCTCTCTCTCTCTCTCTCAGGCAATGCAGTCATAGAAAACGTGACATGGCATTACATGAGAAGTGGATGAGTGTGTGCTTGAGAATAAGTGTTCTTAATTATTATTATTATTATTGTTTTTATTATTATTATTATTATTATTATTATTTTTATTACTATTATTATCATTATTATTTATTATTATTATTATTACTATTATTATTATTATTATTATTATTATTATTATTATTATTATTATTTAGTGTTGTTGTTGTTGCTGTTCTTTTCTTGTCTGCTGATAGAAGGTGCAAGGCTTTAACTTCATGCTGACGAAAATTTAATCCATTCTCACCATTATCAGAGTGGAAAGGAGGAGGTGAACGAAGAGAGGAGGGGTGGAGGAGGGGGAGGGGGGGAGGTGGGGGGGAAAGAGGAAGGTGAAAACGAAGGGGGCAAGAAATGGAAACAAGACACCTTCATGATGCTTTTATGAGCTTAATCTGAATCACCTATAATGTTTCAGTGAGAGAGAGATAGAGATAGAGATAGAGAGAGAGAGAGAGAGAGAGAGAGAGAGAGAGAGAGAGAAGGGGATATACGACAGTTCTAGTAAAAATTTCTGTCATATTAATTCTTTTTTTTAATTTTTTCATTTCTAATCAAAAATTGGAGAAAGTTGTAGAAAAATTGCGTCATTTCCAGCCCCATTTTCTATTGTTTTGAGCCGTGATGAGAGGGGGGACTCATTCATTTTGTGTATTATGCTTCTGGATAATTGTAGTTACTTGGGGTGAGGTGAGGTAACGATTCTGATTGAGTTTCAGTTCCGATTTCCTCTACACTCTCTCTCTCTCTCTCTCTCTCTCTCTCTCTCTCTCTCTCTCTCTCTCTCTCTCTCTCTCTCTTTCTGCCAAAATATTTACTTTTTCTCTGGTATGTTCCTCTCATATACTACTGATCCTCTTCTACCTTTCCATTAAAATTCCCATGTTATTCTTACTAATAGACATTGTGTTCTGCCTTTTTCCTGCCGGTACCCTATTTCATCGGAGGGTGTGATGGGTGAGGAAGAGCCTTTTTTCTCTCTCTCCTTTCTCACGGACGATGGTTAGATTTTAGTAGAATTATTATTTCTTTTTTTACAGCTTTTTTCATTATGTATCAAAAGACCTATTTCTGCCTTTACTTGCTATGAACCCCTATGTACCCCTCTTCTTTGTAGCGTCCAGTCCTTTCTTCCCTTTTTCCTCCTTTGCTTCATCTCTTCCTTCTACTTTCTTTCCCTTTCTCCATCTTTCCTTGCTTCCTTCCTGCTTCCTTCTTTCCTATCTTCTTACTTTCTTTTCTTCCAATTTCTTTCTCTTTCCTTCTTTGTTTTCCATCCCTCCTTCATTCCATTCATTCTTCCTTCCCTCTCCCCTTCCTTCCTTCCTTCCTTCCTTCCTTCCTTCCCTAGCCCAATTATTCCACATTATATAAAAACTTCTCGTCCTAAATTGCGTCGATACCGCAAGAAATAACGATGATAAAAAAAAAAATGCCGAACTGACCCATAAGACTCGGAATAACGGATTGATCGCGTCTGAATGGAAAGAGGACGCCTGATTGGCAGGTTCGATCAATGACGTCACGGTAAACAGAGAAGAAACGACGCTGATTGGTTCTCGGAATTGATGACGTCACTGAAAGGAGTGGAGCCCCTACGCTGATTGGTCCCGCGATGTATGTTGTCATGTGGAATAATGGAAGGCGCTGCTGATTGGCTCTCCGGTACTGTGACGTCAAGGAGAAGGGTTAAAGGACGTCCCTGATTGGATGGATTCGAGTGTGACGTCATAGATGAAGGCGAACTCATGCGCTGATTGGCTGACCTAGAGACCGAAGTTTCCGGCAAGCGGGACTTAACCACACAAGGTCACGTCGGCGCTGGTGAAGAGGGGGGAGGTAGAGGAGAGGATGGTTAGGATAGTGGTAGATAGTGGTAGTGGTAGTGCTGGTTTAGTAGTAGGTGTGGTAGTGGTGGCATTAATGGTAGTGGTAGGTGGCGATGGTGGGAATTTGCATACGAAGTAGTAGTAGTAGCGAGGGTAGGAGCAGTGGTAGTGGTGGTGGTGGCGCAGGTGGTACTATTCATGGTGGTACTAATGATGATATATTGGTTATGGCAGACGATTTTACTCAGCTATCTTATTCATAGGGATAATAGAGATGATTTCAAGCTCCCTTCTCTATAACAGGTCCTCTCTCTAAGCTGAATAAAATCGTCTGAAGGAACCAAGAATGAAAAATAACAAAAAAATAATTCCAGACTGAGCGAGTTCTTTTGCTTCAATCCAGTTACCTTATTTTTTTCATTTTCCTCTTGTTACCTCCAGGCTATTTTATTCTTTTTTTTTTAACCTTATAAACTTCGAACTGAGGTTAGGTATAAGCTTCATTTACCCCTTCACTAGAGGAGGTGTCCCCTGTGTTTAATAAATATCTGGGAAAAACAGGAATAAGTTAAGAAATGCCTCACAACATGGCTAGAGTTAACATTATTTTATCATTATTGGTATTATTACTCTTATTATTATTATTATTATTATTATTATTATTATTATTATTATTATTATTATTATTATTATTATCATTACTACTACTACCACTACTACTACTACTACTACTGCTGCTGCTGTTGCTGCTGCTGCTGCTGCTGCTGCTGGTGCAACTACTACTACTACTGCTACCCTACTACTACTACTACTACTACTACTACTACCACTACTACTACTACTACTACTACTACTGCTGCTGCTGTTGCTGCTGCTGCTGCTGCTGGTGCAACTACTACTACTACTGCTACCCTAATACTACTAATACTACTACTACTACCACTACTACTACTACTACTACTACTACCGTACTACTACTACTGTTATTATTATTATTATTATTATTATTATTATTATTATTATTATTATTATTATTATTATTATTACTATTACTATTATTTTAAATATTATTATAATTATTATTATTATTATTATTATTATTATTATTATTATTATTTATTATTATTATGATTATTATTATTATTATTATTATTATTATTTTTATTATTATTATTATTATTATTATTATTTATATTATTACTGCTATTATTATTATACCTCCACTTATTTACATTATTTTCTGGGAATCACCTTTCAGCTCAAGAATGCCACACATTACTTCTTCCTCCTTACACACAGTTTTTGTTAGTTTAAGGTGAGCGACAGGTAGTGAAGAGGTTAATGAAGGCAATATCTAACTCCTTCAGGTAGAAAAGCTTCATTATAGGTAAGTAAAATAGTTGGACAGAGGAAGGGTGTGAGAGAGAGAGAGAGAGAGAGAGAGAGAGAGAGAGAGAGAGAGAGAGAGAGAGAGATCTGGAAATTTCACAAAATATCATGTTAAATCCACACACACACACACACACACACACACACACACACACACACACACACACACACACACACACACACCACAGACACAAATCGACTGTCACAAATCTTGACCAAGTGGAACATATTTTCTGGGCTACAATTTAAGAGGAGGAGGAGGAGGAGGAGGAGGAAAGTAGGAAAGAAAAATAGGAGGCGGGGTGAGTGGAGGAGAGTAGGAAAACGGGGAAGAGAAGAAAGGGAAAGAGAAACAGGAAGAGAGGAAGAGGAGGAGGAGGAGGAGGAGGAGGAGGAGGAGAAGGAGGAGGAGGAAGAAGAAAAATGGATGGCAAAAGGGGAGGGGAAGAGTAATAGATTAAGTTGAAGGTGGATAAATATGGATGAAAATGTGTAAGAAGGAGAGGTGTGGATGAATAAAGATGTAAATGTGTAAGAAAGAGAGGTGTGGATAATCATGGATGGAACTGTGTAAGAGTGTGAGGCTTGAACAGGTAAGGAAACAGACTGGAGATCGTGCTAGTAAAAGGAACTATGCACAAAGGAGCACGTAACAAAGGTATGGTACTTACATTCTTAACTTGATGGTCAAACTTAGCTCTGTCTGGCAAGCATATGAGAAGCGTAGCGCGTCTATAGGGAATCATGCAAAATCTATATAGTTCTTTCACCTTAACTTGTCCAAAATTTTCGTCCTTTTTGCAGCTTATATAATGTACCTCAGTGGCAGAAAGCGACAATACACAAGCTCAACATCCATTAGCTAGCACTTCTTCATGACTAGCATCATTATCTTGCTTTAATCTGTTATTATGCTCAGCTTTCAAGATGGAGAGATGATTGTTTTTGGCCAGGTGAAAGTACAAAGTGTATAGTTATAATACATTTTTACCTATCAACTACACGTGTTATTCAGGCAAAATGCAACTATGGACTTTAGATCTGAAGAAGGGAATTTCCGCCATTCCACCTCCCTTCTTAAAAACAATAAATTAATAAAGTTAAATAATGTACAGATGAGAAAGCTTTTGGGGTTATGCCAGGATTCCGAGGGCTTGAATGATGTGTGGATGATTGTGTGGCCCATTTCACTAGGCATGCTGTTGATAGTTCTCCCACTTCGTATGTTTTTTTTTTTTTTAATTGATTCTATTTCACCCAATCATTAGTTGGAAAGACGGTGACAATTTTCCTACTTTGTGCTTTATATTTCCTTTCCGTCTACTTCACCCCATCTTTAGTTCGAAAGCAGTGTTAGGGTGATGATGATGATGATGATGATGATGATGATGATGATGATGATGATGATGAAACTAACCTATACCGCCTTTTCAAAATGCACATTTGCTTTTATGAGAAAGATAATATAAATCTTGCTCTTCCTCGTTTTTTCTTTCTAGTTTTTTTTAGATCTTATTCTTTTTCTTATTTCTTCATATTTTTATTTTTCCTTGTTCTTCATCATTTCTTCTACTTTCTTTTTTTTTTCATTTTTATTTCCTCCCTTTTTTTAGGTGACTAAATAAAATCTCAGTCTTTCTTTCGTGTTCTTTCGTGTTCTTCTCATTTTTTTTCTTTTATGATTGGACTGAACTAGATCACATTTTCTTCTTCGCGTAGTGTTTCACCTCACTGCTGTGTGTGTGTGTGTGTGTGTGTGTGTGTGTGTGTGTGTGTGTGTGTGTGTGTGTGTGTGTGTGTGTCTACCTTGCGTTGCCTTGTGGTCTCTGCGCCGTTACCTCATAGTCTTTACCGTACACAGACGCTCATACACATACCGCCACCGTACATACATACTTACATACACATACATACATACACATACAGGTTCCGCACGTACACACATATATATACATACACACAAACAGACCCGTGACGTAGTATACATGTGGATAAATACGATACATACTTTGCCCTATTAGGTTATAATGTAACATCTCACACACACACACACACACACACACACACACACACACACACACACACACACACACACAATAAAAAAAAAAAACTAATGTGAGGGGAGGAAGAGTTTGGCCCTTCACTTCGTTGACCATTTTTTTATTTATTTTTCTTTCCCACATAAATTTTACTTTTTAAATTCTACATAGACTTGTTGAAATAAAGGAGTTAATGGAGGCTTTCTTCAACCTCTGTAATATGTCTCTTTGAAGATGAATAAAAATCGTAGTCTGATACTAGGATGGCTTATGGTGCAGACTTAATAGGGACGATTTTCGACCTATCATCATCAGTAAAATACAACAAGGTACTGACGTGTAACAGGTAAAATAAATCGCTCTGGGATAGGTGTTACGGAATATTCCAAAACCATTTAATACACGAAATTTAAAGTTTGATTCATAAACGTATGTTTGATCTGATGTCCTTATATTTCAGCTGTGTGTGTGTGTGTGTGTGTGTGTGTGTGTGTGTGTGTGTGTGTGTGTGTGTGTGTGTGTGTGTGTGTGTGTGTGTGCTAATAGAGACATAGGAAGCTTCGTAGCACCTTTAATTTAGTTATTTATTACACATATTACCGATCCTGAGGTTCACTGTGTAAAATAAATCGCTAAAGATTGGGTGTTAAGAATCTCATAAACTACTTGAAATATGACCCAGTGTCTGTTAGTGTATTAGAGTGTGTGTTTCGCCGTCTGTTGTCTGTTTGTCCATTTGTCTAGGAAAAGCATAACGTTAATGGAGAGAGAGAGAGAGAGAGAGAGAGAGAGGAATAACCTTACACAGACTGAAGAGTGCTGAGTTTTACCCCATCCATCTAAAGACACATTTTCTCACACTATTACTCCTACCTACAGACGATTTTCCTCAGCACTGGGTGGATTTGCGTTCGTGTGGGGATTAATCAAAGCTCAGTCTAGCTCCTCTAATCCAAGAAATCCCTCCTAAGCTAAAAACCGTCTGAAATTAGAAAAATAAAAATAAAAAACTCAATGAACTGAAGCGGATAAAAAAAAAAACACACACACACATTAACAAATTTTTTACAATTCATAACACAATTTTTTTATCATATTTAGGTTAAGAAGAAAGCACTAGTTTACGTGTCCTGGTAAGTGTTTTAAAAGTGCTAAATTAGAATACGTGTTATGCGTAAAAGGAATTCTGTTTTTTTTTTACATAAATGGCATAATCATTATTATACTGATTTTACTCCCTTCGTGTTCATGTTTCTCTCCTCTCTCTTTTCCTTTATTTATATACGATTTTCATCGCTTCATCTGTCTGTCTGTCTACCTGCCCCTCTCTCTCTCTCTCTCTCTCTCTCTCTCTCTCTCCCCTCCACCCAGCCTTTCTCCAAACACTTCAGCCACTTTATGTCACACCCTCTGACCTTCCACAGCGTCTCTTTAGTTTATTCACAACGTTCTTTAAGTTTACTATCACTTTTTCTTATTTTCCAAACATTTTTTTGACTGTGCACACTTTTTGGTTTCGTACTGACCCTTTCCTACAGTATTATTCTTCTTTTTACTTTGCATTCCATCAAAATTTTTATAAAACTTAGCAAATCTTATACTGAAGAGGTTAATGAAGGCTCTATCGAATCTCTCTTCTTAACAAATTTAACATCATTCATGGCATGCATTATTCGTATATAGTGGCATTTTATCAAGACGCCCGTGGCCCACCTAAGGAATACACTATGATCTACCTGTGAGATATCCCCTTCGGCTAAGAATCACTGTCTTAGGGGAAAAATGAGACTTATGCAAACTGACTGTCTTCCTTAGTTACCCTTGCGTTGTCGAAGGCACAAATCTTCTTCTCTTTCTCCTCCGTCTTCTTCTCCTTCTCCTCATGTTCTTCTTCTTCTTCTTCTTCTTCTGTCTTCTCCTCCTCCTCCTCCTCCTCTTCTTCTTCTTCTTTCTCCCCCACTCTGTCCTCAAGGGAAGTGGAAGTGGTAAACTCTTACACTGGATATCTTCCTTAATATGCCATTGTTCATCCAAGAGGTAGTAATATATTCCAACCAACTGGGGTACCTAACTCATTCCTCCTCCTATTTCACATCATCACACTCTACCTGACAGCCGCTTAATAGTGGTTAGCTGCGATAGATCTATTATGACTAGCTATTTAACTGTCCTATTTCGTCTCCTCATCACACACACACACACACACACACACACACACACACACACACACACACACACACACACACACACACACCATAACTCCATCTCTCTCATGCCTTCGATAATTGCAACAAATACCCATAAGCTTATTTTTAACTAGGATACCCATTTCTGTCCTATTCCCTCTCTCTGCATCACCATACACAAACACCCACCCTATGACTCAACCGCTCTCACGCTTTCTAAAAATTCCACTCCACGTTTATCTTTGCCAACACCCACCACCTTCCCACCCCCTCCCGCGCATCGCACCGCCTCCCACGAAAGCATTCCAAACACCTTCCTCATCATCGCCGTCATCGCCTGCATTCCCCCAGCCCGAGTGGAATGTGGGGAAGCGCAGGTCAGATCCATTTTCCTTGGTCTGTCTATAGCTTCAGGCGCTAATATTTCCCCCCCAGAAAAGCAAGAAATGGATTTGTTTTTCTTCCTAATTTATTTCATGGCCTACTGCTATCCGTCATACCGTAACTCTAGCTATAACTTCAACACTTCAGACTCGGACCTTCTCCTCCAACGCCCTCCACGACTATGGTTCTTTCACGTTAACTTGGCCCAGGCTTTCGTCCTTTTGTAGCTTGTGTCACGTTGTTCAGTGATAGGAAAATGCACTACTACGGCTTAACACCCTTTGCATAGCAGTTCTTTGTGACTACCATCATATTCTAGTGTTAGTCTATTATTACACCTTAGCATTCATGGTGGAGAAATGTGAATTTCAGGCCAAGTTAGAGTGAAAAAAGTATATATTGAAACCCTAACAATGGACAAGGAATACAATGGACTTTCGATGCAGGATTAGCCCGGTACCGTTGTCTGCCATGCTTAACACCAAATTATTTTAGTTAGCTTAGAGAAGTTTTCCAACCATTTATTAAGCTTTTAACCTCAAGACAAATCCCATATGTTCCAATTATCATCTGTTTCGTAGCAAGAATGGAAGAAAAAGGAATTCATCGTACAAATTACATTATCAGTAAAAGAAAACATTACAAATGGAGAAAGATTTAGTCCTGTATTACACCTGACTATCCTCTTCTGTATTATACCTTCCAATATCGCCATACCCTGCATAAATAACGTACAGAAAGATAGTAACCAGCCATATCCAAAAATAAATCGCTAAGGAAGAGGTGCTAGGAGCATCCTTACCCCACGAGAATACGAGCCTCAATTACACCCTGTCTTCAGGAGGGTAGGTAGGATGCTGCTGCTGCTGCTGCTGCTGCTGCTGCTGCTGCTGATGATGATGATGATGATGATGATGATGATAATGATGATTATTATTATTATTACCATTAGTATTAGCATTATCACTCGACTATGGGCAAAGATTATCTCTCCTTTCCCTGAGGCACACCAGCCTTCCTAAGCGCATCAGGTGACAACACACACCTTAACTTACTGATTAGCATGTAACCACCTGTACAAAACAAGAAAGTGTTCCTACGCTTGTTGAACGTGTTAATGCTTTTACTTCCCCCTAATTAATTCTGAGGTTTGTGTCTTTACGAGTGAACAATGTCGAGAGCAGCCAAATTCTCGTGTTATTTTCTGCCTTCGTCCATCATTGGTTAATGTTCATAATACGATAACCTCTTCATTCGGATATATATATATATATATATATATATATATATATATATATATATATATATATATATATATATATATATATATATATATATATTTCTTATGTGTCCGACTCTAGGCATAGGCTTCACAGCCTGCTATCAAGGCCCAGCAGTCCTCCTACATACCATACACCTCTACATGTCACCACTTCGGCGCTAACACCCACCGTCCACACTGAATACATGCTAGGGCTGTCTCATACAGGACTGGTGTATTGGTATTAGCGGGGGTATTTTTACATGTCGGCGGGTCTTCTGGTAGATCAGTAAAGCCTGATTTAATGAAATTCAATTCCTTAAACTGTTCCCTGCCCCAGCCGGGATTTGAACCTGGGTCCGTTAGGACTGCAGGCCACCTCTCTACCGATTGAGCCACCGCCTCCCCCACAATGAGAGACTAACGAGGAGAGTGTAGGTGAGTGAGGTGGAAAGAGGAAGAGGGAGGGGAGACTGAGGATGAGATGAAAAGATGGAGTATAAAGGTATATGAGAGAGGGGGGTGTAAGTTGGGGGATTGAGATTGAGAGACTAAAGAGGAGAGTGTGAGAGGTGGAGGGAGGGAGAGGGAAGGGAAGACCGAGGATGAGTTGAAGGGATGGAGTGGAAAGGAATATGAGAGAAGGGGTGTAAGTTGGGGGATGGAGTGAGAGACAAACGAGGAGAGTGAATGTGAGTGAGGAGGCGGGAGGGAGAGGGAGGGAGAAACCGAGGATGAGATGGAGGGAAGGCGTGGAGAGGAATATGAGAGAGGGGGTGTAAGTTGGCGGGAGGGTATCGAAATGGCAGTGGACAGGACGACATGGAGGCGATTTCTTTGTAGCCATCCCTTACAGGATTAGGGCGTCTGGCTAAAGATAGATAGATAGAGAGAGATACTTATGATTCGACCCACTTAGTATCTTATATACTGATTTGCAGGAAGAAAAAAGATGCATTGAATGTTTCTGTTCTCTCTCTCTCTCTCTCTCTCTCTCTCTCTCTCTCTCTCTCTCTCTCTCTCTCTCTCTCTCTCTCTCTCTCTCTCTTTCTGTGTGTGTGTGTGTGTGTGTGTGTGTGTGTGTCCTTTCAAAAATAAAGCGTAACCACAGCAGTTTCCACCTTAAAATTAATATCCATTTTTTTCACAAAGACGAAGAGACACGGAAAAATAAAGTAAAAAAAAATAATAATATTATATGGCGTAATGAGTAGTGTTCACCTTCACACTACAGCTCCAAATGGTGAACTGTATTAGGAAGATTGGTTCTGATTTTCACAATTCTCAAATGGATGGAGGCGATTAAAAAAAAGTAGTAGTAGTAGTAGTAGTGAGGATGGGTTGCTCTCATATACTTAACTTCTAACCAAACACATTGAAAAATCCTCTAATTAATCCCGCATCATGGATTTCTCTTTCATATCACTGTCGCTAAGTATGTGTCCGTGTTTTTCTGTGTAATTTTCTGGTGCTTGTTTATTTGTGTTTTCCCCTTTCTCGACTTTCTCTCTGCATAAATTTAGCGAGATAATTGTTTCCTTCCTGTCTCTGATGTATCCCATGCTATACGCCTCGCTCTCTCTCTCTCTCTCTCTCTCTCTCTCTCTCTCTCTCTCTCTCTCTCTCTCTCTCTCTCTCTCTCTCTCTCTCTAGGATTAGTACTTACTGTCCTTTTAAAATCTCTCTACAGGTCTTGGGCAGAAATTCCACATACGGGACTATACCTACATGGGATCACTAGTTACTGTCCTATCGAGATCTCTCTATGGGCTCCTATAGCAGAAATTCCATAGTCCTTCATTAGATCTTTATTTACTGTCCTCTTGATGTCTCTCTACTCGTCCTGTGGGCAGAAATGACAGATCTTTATAATTACCTTCATCTGTCTGTCTGTCTGTCTGTCTGTCTTCATAGTCATTTCATATACAGTGATAATATAATCTTAACATTGTTTCCTTTCATTAATAAAATAACATTACTTTCAGCCATGCATGAATTCAGACAGCCATGCATTCAGACAGCCATGCATTCAGACAGTCATGCATTCAGACAGCCGTGCATTCGGATATTCATGCATTCAGACAACATACAGTCAGACAACATACAGTCAGACAACATACATTCAGACAGTCATGCATTCAGACAATCATGCATTCAGACAGTCATACATTCAGACAGTCGTGCATTCAGACAGTCGTGCATTTAGACAGTCGTGCATTTAGACAGTCGTGCATTCAGACAGTCGTGCATTCAGACAGTCGTGCATTCAGACAGTCGTGCATTCAGACAGTCGTACATTCAGACAGCCATGCATTCAGACAATCATTCATTCAGACAGTCATTCATTCAGACAGTCATGCTTTCAGACAGCCATGCACTCAGACACCCATGAATTCAGAGTCACCCATTCAGACAGTCGTGCATTCAGACAGTCACTCAGTCAGTCGGTCGGTCGGTCGCCTATATCCAGCCACTATCGCGGTCACTCACACAGCCAGTCATTCTACACCCACACGGTTGCTGTCAGTCACCCTATTTAGAATGCTTGGTTTGTTTTCATCAGACAGAACTGGGTCACTCAAATTAAATACTCAATCGTGTTTGCAGGAAATTCAGTGAGTCTTTGTTTACGAGTCTCCTTGGTTACTATGTGATTTTCGTCCCTCTGCAGCTTACTTCACGTTGCTCAGTGGCAGAGAGAGAGAGAGAGAGAGAGAGAAATTCTTTCCTTAGCACTTCTTCGTGACTAGCACCATATCCTAATGTTCACCCATTACTATAACTCAACTCTAAAGATAGAAAAATGGTAATTTTAGGCCAAGTTAAAGTGAATGGAGTAGAGGCACAATAAACCCTTAATCTGACTACCCTTGACCATTAACTGAGCTAAAAGGAGTTAAGGATTTTTGCCAGTTAAAAATAAAACTACTGTAGGCTCCTATATCTCTTCATTCTGTGTTCGGTATTCGTGATCTCTCTCTCTCTCTCTCTCTCTCTCTCTCTCTCTCTCTCTCTCTCTCTCTCTCTCTCTCTCTCTCTCTCTCTCTCTCTCTCTCTCTCTCTCTCTCTCTCTCTCTCCGCCTGATTTTACCTATTCAAAGATCTTTATATGAAAAAGAGAAATACTGATCTATCTATCTGTCTGTCTATCTGTGTTTCTATCTATCTATCTATCTGTTACCCGCCTGTCTATCTATCTTTATCTTTGTCTTTATAAATCTATCAATCTGTCTGTCTCTCTATATCCATACAATCTAATAATCTATCTATCTATATAGTACCCTCTGTTCATCTATCAACTTTATCGATTTTCCTCTAGTGATGCATCTATTTCTCTGACGGTGGTATTACAAGGAACAAAAAACGAAACGGAATGATATGTATATATATTTGTTCCCATGTTCTCTTCCGTTCCTCTTGCTTTCCTCTCTTCCTCTCCTCCTCCTCTTCTTCTTTTTCTTCTCTCCTCCTCCTCCTCCTCTTCTTCTTCTTCTTTTTCTTCTCTCCTCCTCCTCCTCTTCCTCCTCCTCCTCCTGTTCATTCACTTCTCTCTTTATCTTTTTGTTCTTCATTTTCTATTCATTTGCCCTTCCCATTTTCTCCCTCTTCCCTTCTCCGTTTTTTCCTCATCTTCTTTCTCTTAAAGCCTTTTTTTCTCGACTTCCTCTTCTCTTATCCCTACCTTCCTTTCCTTCTCGTCTAGTTCTCTTGCCTTCCTATCCTTGTCCTCATCCTTTCCTCATTTTCATTCTCCACCTTCTCTACCCTTCCTCATCTTCGTTTCCTTTCCTTCATTTCTTCTCTGTACAAAACCTTCATTGACCCTTTCACTACGAGAGACCTCAACTAAGCAGAAGATGTAATTGTTTGGCGGTGCTTAAAATACAAGGGAGAAAAAGAAAAATGAAAAAAAAAAAAACGCTATCTTTCTGAACACACTAAATATTTTCTTGCTCTCCGTTAACCATGAAAAAAAAAATGTAATCTGTAAAAGCCTGATGTAGTGGCTGTGATTTAATAATTATAATAACCACACATTTTATTTAGTACGCCAAAAGTAATAATGTTATCTGAATAAGTATATGACTTTGGTATAATTAAGATCAAAAGCAAATTGTATTCATCATCATCATCATAGTCATCGTCATCATCATCATCACCATCATCATCATCTGGCTACTGAGTCCAAACGGTAAAGGAGAGTGACCATTAGCCCTTCACTTAACAATATTACGTCATTAATTTATCCCAAATTGCACCGGATTTATGCCTCTATATCCATTTAGACCGACTTAACCCACTATACCACCAGGCACTAGTTTTTTTGCTACATGGCTACTACCCAACATAGTAAACGGTCCCTGGGTTGTAAGACAGCATTTGCAATATCAACATTGTAGCGAGTGAGTGGATAGTATGCGCCCCCACCTACCATTAAATAAGTTGTTGAACGTGATCACCTACAAGGAAAAAAGAAAGTAAGAAAGTAAGAAAAAGAGATAAAAGAAAGCAAGAAAGAAAAGAAAAAAGAAAAGAACAGAAAAGAAAGAAAAAAGAAAATGAAATAGTAAAAATCTTTCATGTGTCTTTGGTTACAGTAAAAAATAAACACACAATAAATTTCATCATATAAACATTTAATGAGTTATATCCACGACGGCACAAGCAATGTTATCTATAATCATTTTCTTTATATGTCAGTAATAACAGCAAAAAAAGATAATATTATTCACTGGATCAAAAAAGCAATGTAACCCATTTAAAAAAAAATTTAATGTGTCTTTTGTTGGAAATCAAAACCAAGCAATAACATTCACTTGTGCAATCATCGTAATAAAAAAAAAAAATCTTTTGGTCTTCACTTAATAATTATAAACACACATAATTATAGAAAGTAAACATCACATCCACCACGATATAAAAAGGGAGTGAGTTGGCGAGATATCTGTGGATGTTAGAGAACTATTGGGGAAAAAAAAAATGCCGTGAAATTATTGAACGTGTTGAAGATATGAGGAAATTGAGCTTTTGTTATTTTTTTTAACATTCGTGGTAGTGGAAGATGGTTATATTGAGCTTAGGAGTAAAAACTGTTTTGAATAAGTCTTTGAGGACGTGGGAAATTTTAAATGCTTTCTTTGTGCTACTGCCAGACAATTTCTATCATTATTATTATTATTATTACCATTAATTATTGTATTGAGTACAGAGTTAGGGAAGGACAAGAACTAAAAATTGCTGATACGTAAACCTGACACACTGAAGAAGAAAATAAGAGAGAGAGAGAGAGAGAGAGAGTCAGTCGGTCAGTCAGCCAGTCACTTACTCCTTTGCGGTCTCTTAACTGTACTGAGGATTGACCATTCACTTCCTCCCCCCCTCCCCATCTTTCCTACTTCCTCTTCTCTCTCTCTCTCTCTCTCTCTCTCTCTCTCTCTCTCTCTCTCTCTCTCTCTCTCTCCACTGTCCTAATATGCCTCACCCCACCATCTCCTGACCTGCCTCACCCCAAGCCTGTCTCGCCCTCTCCATCGCTGCTTAACCTTGCCACGCCCTTGTTCCTTTCCGAGAGAGAGAGAGAGAGAGAGAGAGAGAGAGATTCCCATTTCTTTTTTTCTTTTTTTTTTCTTTTTTGATACTCAGGACAAAGAACTTTTAAATACTGTGCTCTTTCTGTCCTGTCTCAGTAACTATAATCTGTCAAATTATAGTGTTCCACTGTATTGTTTTTTCACTTACTGTTGCTCATTCTATTATTCAAGTCTACTTTATTCTCTTACTATCTTACAATCCCTCCTTTCATTCTATCTTTCCTTAGTTTATCATTATAACTTATCAGTAAGTTGTCACCTACTGATATAGCCTAATTTTTTCTTAAACCTTCTGTAAATATGTTGTTACCAGAATATACCCAACGTCCTAAAACCCACGGCAAAATATCCCTTAGGTTCAAATTCATCCAACGTAGAGGGATTTGGCTACGTTTTTGGTCAAGTGTATTTCTATATTCAGCCTCTCCTGACTCCACCCAGGCTACAACCTTCACCTTGATACCTTTTGTGGCTCCGTATGTCTTTATATATATTTGCTTCTCCCCGTCACCATCCAGGGAGAGGGGGATGACGTGGTAGGTATGGTTATAAATGCTAGGAAAGGCGTGATACAGATACCACGGTTAATCCTGACTGGAAAGCTTTACTGGGGAAGTATAGAGCTCACTAAAGATTCCATGGTAAATCCTGACACAGTAAGCTTTATCGGGAAAATACAGAGCTCACTAGGGATTCCATGGTAAACATCGATATTCAAAGCTTTATCGGGGAAGAGTAGGCTCACTAAGGATTCCATAGTAAATCCCGACACTGTAAGCTCTATCGGGGAAATATTGAGAGAAACACAAGGGTGAAGATTTTGTTGGTTATACCCAGTTCACTTCAACTTGGCCCAAAATTACCATCTCTCCATCTTCAATGCTGAGCTGTAACAAGACAAAAACGCTGTGCAAAGGAGAGAAAGTGCTATGGAAAGGATGTATAGCTGTAGCAGAGTTTTTTATGCCACTGAACTAGGGGAAATAGCATGCAAAGTGACCATAATCTTAAGCTGAAGCGGATGAACTGCAGCATCTTGGCAAAAAACAAGCGATTTTGAAAGAGGTCTGTTGATACCATTCAGGATGGTAGTCAAAGTGGGTTTGGAAATGTCTTAACACATCTCTCTTAGCGATTTGGTCTGCATATGACACCTCAGCATCCTATTCTTTGTTAGTGAAGCAAATTACATTCACATTAAAGTATCAATTTGCAGTATGTCAAATAAATAGCTCACTGGCAACACCACCAAACGTGATTGTGGAAACTGAAATACAAGACTGAAGACTTTGCTGGTTATCATCTCAGCAAAACAGAGGAAGACTAAGAAGAAGGAGGAGGAGGAAGAGAAGACGAAGAAGATAACGAAGGAGAAGAAGGAGATGGAGGAAGAGAAGAAGAAGATGATGGCGAAGAAGATGACGAAGGAGAAGAAGAAGGAAATATCTAAGCAGTCTGCAGTCTGGGGTAATGTTTGGGTGCCTTTCCTGTTAGTCATGCTTGATAACAGCCACAAATACACATTGTTGACACACATTCTTTGCCTCACACACATCCTGACCCATCACACACTTTCTACTAGCACACAGGCACACACAGACAGACACAGACACACACATACATAAACACACACACACACACACACACACACACACACACACACACACACACACACACACGCACGCAAACACATATCGTACACGCTAGGAGCTACTCGTTCTACACACACACACACACACACACACACACACACACACACACACACACACACACACACACACACACACACACACACAACACAATACAACACATATGGAGGCGCACTCAGTCATGCAACCGCTGCCTCTCACGCAATAACGCACGCACCCTCCCTCAAGCATTTGCAATTCACTAGTCAATTGCCCAGTTCAACAGCTATCATTATTACACACACAATTACTGCTTTCCGGGGCTCAAGTTACGGTGGCGTATTCAAAGGAGGGGTCTGGGCTCGTCCAATTTCCCAGAGAGGGAGAGAGAGAGAGAGAGAGAGAGAGATGAGGAGGAGGAGATAGTGACTGCCTTTCATTCATATAAACAGTTAACATAAAAACTGCCGTAAAATACCTAAATATTGACAAGCATGAAAAACACATATTGCAGTGCCTTTCATGAAACTTACTCGAGCGATAAGATAAAATGGATTACTGGAAGGAAACATGGGCCTCTGTTGGCATATGACTGATTCTGCTGTGTGTGTGTGTGTGTGTGTGTGTGTGTGTGTGTGTGTGTGTGTGTGTGTGTGTGTGTGTGTGTGTGTGTGTGTGATTCTCTCTCTCTCTCTCTCTCTCTCTCTCTCTCTCTCTCTCTCTCTCTCTCTCTCTCTCTCTCTTTCTCCGCATTCCTCCGTCACTTCCTCATTTGTCTCTTTCGAACTGACAATTCCTCAAAGTCGCCTTTCCCTCGCACCTGTCAGATATGGGGCATTACGCTCGGAAGAAGAAGACGAGGAAAAAAAAAAAAAGAGAGACAAAAAGGAGAAATAGGTAAAGAAAAAGAAAATGAATAATAATAATAGTAATTAATAATAATAATAATAATAATAATAATAATATCAATGTACTGCCTGACGAACGCATGCTATGAAGGGTGGCCAAATTCAGACTCTCATTCATTCTCCTATACCCTTTTCACCTAAACTTGGTCCAGAGTTACGTCCTTTTGCAGCTTATTTCACGTAGGTCAGTGGCAGAAGACAATACTGCTAGTCGACATCCATTCCAATCGCACTCTTTCTTGACCAGCACCGCATTCTGGTGTTAGTCTCATGTTACAACTCAGCATTCGAGATGGAGAGAAGGCAATTTTATGCCAAGAATAAAAATAGTATAGTAGTGGGTCATACCTCAGTCGCTCCATGACCGAATCAAATTCAGAATGTTCTAATTTTCCCACATCAACCTCTACAGCACATTTTTCAAGAGTTTTCCATTTCCCCTTCACTCCCAGCATGTCATTCTACTGGCACTTCTGAGGTAAACTTTCACTCTTGATTTATGTCCCTCAAGCATCGTCCACGCTTCGCAACTGAACGTAAGTGCTGGAGGTAATATACTATCATTCAATGCTTTTTTTTACTCCCACGTTTTTTTTTTCTTATGAGCAGACGATGAATAGAGGAAGAAAAAACAAATTAAATAAAACAAGAAACTTCCATACACTAGGTTACAGATGCCTTCCATTCGTTTCGATTTTCCGTTGCTGTTCTTCCCCCTTTCACATTGCGAACATCTTTAAGAATGATGATGATAATGATGATGATGAATTTCAACTGGGTTTTATTTTAATATATTCTTGCTATCTCTGGATAATTTTACTCAGTTTAGGAGAGATTTTTCCTAACGGGGGGGGGGGTAAATTTAGCCTTCATTGACCCTTTCTACTATTACGAGTTCTTCCAGTTGAACAAAATCGTCTGAAAAAGGGAAAATGTAATGGAAAATGCATCTTTGGATTGAAAGGCTAATCCCTCTGCAATTTTTTTTCCCCTATTTGTGGCATTTATTTTCATTCATATCCTATATTGCCATGTTGGTGTTCTGATCTCTTTGTACCATGAATTATTTACGTGGATGCATAGGAAGAATGTGTGTGTGTGTGTGTGTGTGTGTGTGTGTGTGTGTGTGTGTGTGTGTGAGAGAGAGAGAGAGCGAGAGAGAGAGAGGGAGAGAGAGAGAGAGAGTCACTGAAGTACTTGCAGAAAAGCTAGATAACACACACGCATTTACTTTTTCGGCACTAATTAATCTCTGCACACAGTTCGTCTCTGTGCCTCTTTCATACAACAACACTCTCCTCTTCCCTACATTCATTGCTAGAGGATGTCGTTCATTTCTTTTGCAAACTCAGGAATCATCATCATCATCATCATCATCATCATTATCATCAACATTTCAGCCTTAATATCCACGTGAGAGAAATAGCGTCAGGACGTTAAGTAGAAGAAGAAGAAGAAAAGGGGGAGGAGGAGGAGGAAGAGGAGGAGGAGGAGAAGGAGGAGGAGGAGGAGGAGGAGGAGGAGGAGGAGGAGGAGGAGGAGGAGGAGGAGGAAGAAGAAGAGTCTAAATAAACTGTAATACGATCGGTTTTCTCTGGAAAGGAGATGTTTTTTCAAGCTTGCTGTCTCTGATCTTTCCTTTGGCTTAAAAAAAACAGAACTCAGAGAGACGCCAAAATACCAGGTGAGTCTGTGTCAAAACAAAAGCATAGGTTTATTACAACAATCTCGCCTTTAAGTTTCCCTCTTCGGCGTGACCACAAGAGGAGTGAAAGTCGGATCCCCCACCATTACCATTACCATTACCATTACCATTACCCCAGCTGCACCTCACGACAAACATCTCCAATTACTGATGAATTACCTGGAAGTGCTCAGTTAAGGAAAAGCCTGTCATATTTACTGGAGATGAGTACCTCTTGAGATAAATTTTGGTCGAGCAAGGAACCTAATCACGCCAACATATGACTCATCTTGCTGAACTAAAAGTATTTTATTGTAAAGAAAAAATGGCTAGGGTAAAAGTGTCTCCTTCTAAATGAGAGAGAGAGAGAGAGAGAGAATCCCTCGCCCGTGATGGTCCCAAAGGAGGATGGGCATAAAATCTGAGTTAAGATAGGGTGCTTATTCCATCCTGACTCCTTTTGGCTGAGTGATGGTCAGGTGAAGTCAGACCGGAAGGTCGACCCGATTAGCAACCAAGGAGACTCATTCCTACCTCGTAATTATGACTCACTGAATTTCATGCAACGTCTCTTAAGCCCGTATTCTTGTCAGATAAGAGGGCTCCCTAGCACCTCTTCCCTAGCGATTTATTTTTAGATATGGCTGGTTAATACCGTTTGGTACGTTATGTATGCTGAGTATGGATGTGTTAGAAGGGTTTATATAACACATGACAGGACAGCCAGGTGTAATAAGCAAAATAAGTCACTCAGGAAATGATGTTAAGGAGCTTCCTGTGAATGGTCCCGTCTCGTCAGATAAATACAAATCTATTAGTGAATGTTTTTATCTTCTTCGGCCAGAGGAGCTTTTTCTTATGTTATTTCTTGGTGCTACTGGAGCTAATTCAACACAGAATAGCATCTTAGTGGGGAAGGGGTTCGTAGTAGAAGTAATAGTAGTAGTAGTAGTAGCAGCAGCAGACGTTCGAAAAATCCCTCCTACATTCTGAACAAAATCGTCAGAACACAGTGAGAATAATTTATGAATGGCGTCCTCGAGCGGAAGGGATTAATGGTTGTGGTGGTGTGTGGTGATGGCAGTGGTGCAAGGAGACAACACTGCAAGATGTGTGGTGGGAGGGGTGATTGCTTGTCGTGGTTGTGTTGTGGTGCTTGGTGATTATTTGGTGGTTGCATAAAAAACACTGTTTTGAATGTACGTATAAATACACCCGCATACTCGTACATACGCAAGGAACATCATACGTTTTAGTAAGACGGCATCATTTTTACCACCGCCTTCGAAGTTGGACAGACGCTATGTACCCATACAAGTCTGCTTGTCTGTTTGTGTACAAGATATCTCAAAAAGTTGTCATCGGAGTTCAATGAAATCTGGAAAATAGGTAGGCAGTGGGGCAAGGAAGGGTTGACTTGATTTTGAGGTGGATCCGAGTTCTAACAGGAATACACAATAAATCCCATCGGTATTGGCGGAGGTGTGCGCTCTCCGATTTGTGAAACAAGGCAAACTCTAGCCGTAGAATTAACCAACTCTGTCAGACCGTAAAATATTCGTCTGGTAAGAAACAGAAAGTACAATAGTAAGTCATATATTCAATTGGCGTTGGCAGAGGAATGCGCTCTCTGAGTTTTTTCTGATCCATTCATGATTATACTTTGTTTAAGCCTTGCTAACCGCCTAAAACTAAGGGGAGTTACTGGTGATTGTGTTTGACCCTTACAAATGGAATCACTCCACACACACACACACACACACACACACACACACACACCACAATCTCTCTCTCTCTCTCTCTCTCTCTCTCTCTCTCTCTCTCTCTCTCTCTCTCGTTTTCACACACACCACCCCCTCACACACTCACGTACTCCAAAGACCTGGCAGACACCCAAACAAAGGCCCATTCATGGCACGCCTCCATTCACTATTTGCTGAGAGGCCGGGCAGGTGACGGAGTACAAGCGACGTAAATACTGGCCGATCGTCACTTGTTTTCCGCGATTGACAGACAGACAGAGATAAATAGACGGTTAGAGGGACAGATAGACAGACTGACGGGAAGAGAAGTGGTAGGTCAATAAATACAGATAAAAAGGGCCTTGGTAATTAGAGAAATATGATTGATATAACAAAAATAATAAATAAAAAATAGCAACTTGAATAAGGGTGACGAAGTATAAGTGACGTGAACGTTGGTTGATAGTCACTTGTTTCTGAGTGGCTTTGAGAGAGAGAGAGAGAGAGAGAGAGAAACCATGCAAGTCACTGAAGAAACTATAGGAAAGTAAGAGAAATGTGAAGATTGATCGAGAGGGGGATGGTGATTGTGAGACAGATGGTTTGAGGGAGAAAGCGAGAGACAGAAATAGACTCAATATAAGACAAATGACTAGAGGTTGAGACTACTTGGACTAAGAGAGAGAGAGAGAGTGGCGTAGGAGGGTGGCAATTATCGCATCCTGAGGTTAGCCAGTGGGGGGCCGGATGCTCTCTCTCTCTCTCTCTCTCTCTCTCTCTCTCTCTCTCTCTCTCTCTCTCTCTCTCTCTCTCTCTCTCTCTCTCTCTCTCTCTCTCTCTCTCTCTCTCTCTCTCTCTCTCTCAGATTATTTGACTTCACTTGGGACAGCCCCTCCGCGTCAAGAAGTCTGTCCTGAGCCGCATAAAATCGTCAGAAGATGCCAAGAATTAAGTAAAATTAGTTTCTGGAAATAAAGGAGCAATATTCAACAGTGGAGGAGATCAAAAGATTGGGCTGAAATACTAAAGGAAGTGAACTTGCTTTACCATTAACCCAGTCATCCAAAAACGTCATATAAGAGTAAAATAAATACGCCTGTCATTAGCTAAAACAATACAGGAAATGACGCTTTCAGAATGCAGTAGATTTGTACTGAGGTAGATTTTTTTTTGGGGGGGGGTCGATCACAAAAGGGCTATTACTAAAGACAAATTCGGTAGGTTTAAGATTAAGTACACTGCTTGCATATATCTTAAAATTCCACTGTCACGTTTGAGCCCAACTGAACTCTTTATCTGTCGTGTTTCTTCCCTGCTGCGAGTCTTTTTTTTTTTTTTTTTTTTTTTTAATCTGTAACTGGGTATTTTACAAGCCTTCGTCTATATCAACAGCATATATTTAAAACAGAGTGATCAAAGCAGAACCTCGTGTTAGTCTAATCCCCCTCCCTCAGTTATAACTTTCTTTAAATTCAGTAAGATAACGCTCGATCCACCATAGCATATTGCCACTTAAATCAAGCCCCTTAAGCTCATCAGGAAGTCTTTTGTGAGAAACTTTATTGCACACTTTCCACAAATACAGGCAAATTACATCGACAAGTTTAATGTTATCATAAGCATCAGTAATTGCAAAGCTAAGAAGTTCAGCGACCTTAATTACTAATATAAAGTTAATGGAGACTTTCTGGTGAGGAGAGAGATTTAAAATTGGCTCCTGAAGACCTCTCCGTCATATCTTGGCTGTCGAAGTCTTAAATAGGTGAAGAAAAGCTAATTATACGTGAGTGGGTTATCATAGGCAGCCGCAAGTACCAGTAATGAGACCAGTCCAGGAAGAGAGAGAGAGAGAGAGAGAGAGAGAGAGAGAGAGAGAGAGAGAAAGAGAGAGAGAGAGATCTTCCAGGCCCACAGAGAAAGTTAATACCAGCCTACAGTACCATCATCATCGTCATCACCTTTACCATCATCACACTTAAATGCCTTCCCTCTGAGGATTTTTTTATTTTTTTTTTTAGCTTCCCTCCGATGCCTTTTTGTTTTCATTTATCTTCCCTCTGATGATTTTTTTTTTTTACATATTTGCCCTCTGAGGACTTTTTTGCGCCTTTTTCCTACCGATGATTTTTTTTGTTGCATTTTTTCCTTCCAATAACCTTTTTTTTGCATTTATTTTCTTTCTGATACCTTTTTTCTGCATTAACCTTCCCTCCGATGCCCTTTTTTTTTTTTCGTTTATTTTCCCTCCGATGACTTTTTTTTTTTGCATTTATATTCCCTCCGATAACCCCCCCCACTTTTTTTTTTGCATTTATCTTTCCTCCGATGCCTTTTTTTTCATTTTCTTCTTAATATTTTTTGACTTTTGAAGCTTTGGAGAAAATTTCGGATTAGTGAAGCTATAATTAAGGTGGTCCATATATAACGCTCCTCGTGTGTTGCGGGGACGGCTCAGTCTGCGTTATCAATGTCTATCCTGCATTAATTACTCACTCCCCACTCCCACTGACACACCCACGCCCCCACCAGCAGACTCAGCAGCCCTCGCAACACATAAGATACCGCTAAGTGAGTCTAGAGGAGTGCTACTTACAGACTACTCTATAGAGCCTACATTTACCTATTAACTACACGAGGTCTCCCTAAAGCTGAATAAAATCGTCTGGAGGAAGCAAGAATAATTCAGTGAAACAAGTGCAGTCTTCTTATTTATTATTATTATTATTATTATCATTATTATTATTATTATTATTATTATTATTTATGTACTCATTCATTCATCCATTCATTCATTCATTTATATATTTTTTTCCTGTGCTAGTGCCAGATATTTATTCTAAAATGAAGAGAGACTTTTCTAGCCAAGCCGGTTAGATTAATCCTTCACTGACTCCTTCACTGCGAGGGGGATCTCCTGCTCTTAATAAAATCTTCAGGAGACACTAAGAATACATCCAAGAAAAGAGGCCATCATATTCAAGGGATAATTCCTTCAGTACGAGGACGCCTCTTTATTACACTTCCAGTATTTTTTTTTAACGCACCCTTTCTAGTTCAGTCGCTTTTATTAATCTTTATGGAAACTTTTGACACTGAAGATGTTAAAAATGGGCTTCAATAACCAGTTCAGGACAAGAGACCTTTCCCAATCTGAAACGACCATCATCACCACCACAACTACTAAGTCAATAGCACAACCACTACAACCACCACCCCACCACCACAACAATAACAGCTACCTCACCATAACCACAACACCCATCACTACCACAACTACCAAATCAACAGCATTACCACTGCAACCACCACCCAACCACCACCACCACCACCACAACAACAACAGCTTCCCCTACCGTAACTTCGACACTCATCACCACCACCACAAATGAACCTTTCTGATCTTCCACAAAAAACACCGACATGCCACAACACCCTCGCCAATACCAACACACCTACCCTGAATGAGACAGCCCTAGCATGCATTCAGTATGGACGGTAGGTACTTGAGCCGAAGTGGTGACATGTGAAGGTGTGAAGCGCCTAGAAGTACAGCTGGACCTCAGGGAATGGATAATCAAGTCTACGCTCAGAGAAAAAAAAATCAGCTGCATAAACATGTCACCACTAAGTTTCCCACAGGATCAACTCTTGCCCATTCACATCACAGTCCGCATCACCATCCATGTTCTTATCCGTACTACTATCCATATAATCATCCATATCAAAATCCACATAATCATCCACATCATTATATACATCACCATCCACATCATCATCCAATCACCATGACATCATCTACATCATAATCCACATAACAAATCATATCTTCATTCACGTAATCATCCACATCATCACCCACTTCACCATCCACATAATCCACATCACCATCCACCCATCCACCCCTCACGACTTGGCTTCACCTCGTCTCATCTCCATGCATCTATTGTCTCTCAAAATTCCAAGAGGATGGGGTTGTTAGTGAGAAATTTATGTGTGGCGATGAGAGGGACACAGTTGTTGCCTGCATCTCTAATGGCTGTTGACGGTGGTTTGCGGGGAAAGTGGGGTTAATTAACAGTGTGGGTGTGGGGGGAAGGGATGCAGGTGGGTGGGTTGAGGGCCCTGAATGTGGGGAGGGTGTGGGCTTGTGTGTGGCCGGGGGAGGTGCAGAGGGTGAAAGGGTGTGTGGGTAGTACGTGCGTGTGGAGTGTGTGTGTGTGTGTGTGTGTGTGTGTGTGTGTGTGTGTGTGTGTGTGTGTGTGTGTGTGTGCGGATCTAGAAAGTGGAGTAAAATCAGCTCATATGAGGCAACCAAGTTAATATCGTATGTACAGATGAAATTCCCAATATAGATATGAGCTGCATTTTTTTACCCTTTTCTATTCTACTCACAGACAGCCCTTTTTAGCTTAGTGGAAATGTCTGATAGTTAGGGGGTTAATGGAGGCTGAAAATAACCACGGATCTGAGGTGGTTTGTGGTTAATGTGCTCTCCTCTCAAACCTAAATGTTGTGGATCTTTAAAGAGAGTTCCGGTAGCATTTCCTTTCAAAAGCCTACATACAATATTATTATCTCCCTGTTGGTCTCACACACACACACACACACACACACACACACACACACACACACACACACACACACACACACACACACACAAATATAACCATTACAACACACAATTTTCACATGCCTTACTCTTCCAACAGACACTCCTTCCCCAATCTTTCTTTGCCAGTATGGGGAAAGATTAATTCAGCCTGTCACTCTCCCTCTGAAGAAGACGTCTGGTTTTGCAATGGACATAATACAGAAAGGTACAGATAAAAAATATATATCATCAATAATCTGAAAAGTTTTTATCAAGAAAAATATACTCCTCCGTGGATACCAGGAATAAAAACAGTAATAATGTCATCGAATGGAAGGGATAAACTTGGACTGTGTGTGTGTGTGTGTGTGTGTGTGTGTGTGTGTGTGTGTGTGTGTGTGTGTGTGTGAGACAGTCTTTGCGTGTACACACCTGTCTGTAGATATACGCCTAAGATTAATGCAGTGGTGTGTACAGATGCGTGTGTACGTGCAAGAATGTGTACATGTGGACCTGCGTGCTATTTATATGAGGCTACATGTGTACCTAATGCGGCTGCGCTCTCTCTCTCTCTCTCTCTCTCTCTCTCTCTCTCTCTCTCTCTCTCTCTCTCTCTTCCAGAATCAGAGCATCCTCCCTTCCCTCCCTCTCTCCCCTCCTCCCTCCTCCAACTTTCTCCATAGGTATGAAATCCTCCCTCCCCTCCCTCCTCCCCCCTCCTCCCTCCTCCCCCTCCCCTTCCTCCTCCCTTCCCTCCAACCACAACTACCACCATCCTAAGCTTGGGTCCAGTGGCTGACGATGGTTGTAGTTGTGGTAGCATTATAGTTGTTGTAGTCATGATGGTGATAGTAGCCGTAGTGGTAATGCATAGTGGTTGTGGTGATGTGGCAGTTGTGGTAGCAATGGTAGTGGTAGTTTTAACAGTCTGTGTAGTGGTGGTGGTGGTGGTGATTTAGGTAGCTTTCATGTTGTTAGTTGTGGTAGTGACAGTGATGATGGTAGTAGTCATGATGGTGATGAATAGTTGTGGTAGTAATGATGATGCTAACTGTGGGAGTGGTTGATGTTGTTGTGGTGATTGTGGTAGCTGTGGCAGTAGCGGTGGGTGTGATGGTGGTAGTCAAGAGGATGGTGGTAGTTGTGGTAGTAGTGGTTGATGTGATGGTGGTAGTCTTGGTGATGGTGGTAGTTGTGTTAGTAGTGGTTGGTGTGATGGTGGTAGTTGTGGTAGTAGTGGCTGATGTGATGATAGTAGTCATGGGGATGGTGGTAGTAGTGGTTGATGTGATGGTGGTGGTCGAGGTGATGGTGGTAGTTGTGGTAGTATTGGCAGACAGTTAGACAGACGAACGATAAAACAAACATTAAGACAGAGGGACAGACAGACAGACAGACACAGACAAAACTTGGAGGCAGACATTAATCAGACAGACGCAACCTAGACAGAAGTATCCAGGACAGACCCTAGACAGATCGTAGAAAGACATTTAGACAGACCCTCGTCAGTAGGTAAACAAGCTAACATAACACAGACATAAACAAGGCGACAAACAAATATCACTTAGACAAATGTAACTTAGACAAACAGAAAAATATATATGGAAAGACAGACAAATATAATCGACCCGGATATACCCTAGACAGATAGATATAACTTGGATAGACAGTATAACCTAGAGTAATAGCGTAGATAGACAATGTGTACGGTGAACAGAGGACACAATTAGACAGACAGATTAGACAGAAAGACATATATAATTGAAAAACTGACAGAGAAAAACAGACAACACTTAGAGAGAGGGAGAGAGAGAGAGAGAGAGAGAGAGAGAGAGAGAATCCTTACACACTGAATCCTAGAGAGACAGACAGACACACCGGTTTTTGAGTACCTCCATCCAATTTTCTCTCTCACTATTTTTATCACCAATTTAGAGATATTTTACTTTCTCTCATTTACGCTTCTTAACGTCCTCCATATCAGAATTTATGTCCAATTTCCTGTTCCTGTTTTTAAATACTCTCTCTCTCTCTCTCTCTCTCTCTCTCTCTCCCTCCCTTCCTTCTATCATTTCTTCCTTACTCCCTGCTTCCTCAAATCCTCCCAAGTTCCTCCCTCCCTCCCTCCCTCCCTCCATCTTTCTCTCCCTCCTTCCCTCCCCTCCTCCCTCACTCCCTCCATTCCTCCTCACTTCCTCAATTCCTCCTCCCTCTCCCACACTTTCTCTCCGACCTACACACATATACCTTTCGTCATCTCTCGCCACCCGTCCTCTCTCTCTCTCTCTCTCTCTCTCTCTCTCTCTCTCTCTCTCTCTCTCTCTCTCTCTCTCTCTCTCTCTCTCTCTCTCTCTTTTTCACATTTCCTATCTCTTCCCTTCCTCTCCCTCTCTTTCTTTCTTTCTTTCCCATGTTCCCCTTCTTGGTGAAAGAAAATAAGGGAAAATAAAACAGCGAGAGAGAGAGAGAGAGAGAGAGAGAGAGAGAGAGAGAGAGAGAGAAATAAGCGAAAACCAATATAAGAGGGGAAGTGACAGACAGAGGGTAATAAAAGAATTAGATAGACAGGATAAGACAGAGGGATGGACAGAGAAAGGCAGGAGACAATGAGAGAAAATAGCCATGAGAGAGAGAGAGAGAGAGAGAGAGAGAGAGAGAGAGAGAGAGAGAGGAGAAAGCAGGAAGGACTGATCATGTGTACCCTTATACTGTACTCACAAAACAACGTCGCTCGCATACCAAGCATTTGACCACCCTACTCACCATATTATATTTATTATTTTTCTCTTAACTAATTTTCCTCTTTTATGTAGAACGAACAAGGGACGTGGGAATATTCGGCTGCATTCCCCCTCCCTCGTCCATCCTAGAAAAACACGTAATTACGACTAAGTTCCTGCCACAACTACTATAAGATTTGTTTGAAGAGGATACGTGAGAAGACTTTGTACTCTCCTTCCTTTGTTCTTCCTGTAAATATAAACCTTAGTCCTGTCAATACAAGAGATATGGGAAAACTGCCTCTCCTCTCCCTCTTTGTCTTTCCTGCTGCTCGTAAAAGAAAGCTTAGTTACGATATACACTGTTCGTAAGTTTATTTGTGATGCCTGGAACAAATCTTAGTTTTCGTAGCGACCGGAAGTAAAATTTTGTGGTTCCTGCAATACACGGTCTAGCTAAAATTGTAATGGAGTACAGAAAATGATCACCACAATTCACAGACATATTATACACTGCCACACCTCACACCACACACTGCCACACCACACTGTCGCACCTTACCTTGCCACGCCACACACTGCCACATCACACACATTTCGCGCTACCATACCTCATACTGCCACATCACACACTGTCACATTTTACACAGCTTTACCACACACTGCCACACCTTATACCCCACTGTCACTGTAATACCCCGCTCCACACACATCATACTGTCATACTTCACACTAGCAACCTCACACATACACCTTACACTGCTATATGTAGCAAACGTCACACTACCCTACCCCACACTCACTTCACGGCGTAACACGCAATCACACTTCACACTGCCACACTTCACACTGCCGTACCTTACACCTCACACTACTACACTGCTCATAACCCAAACTATCACGCTTCACAAATATTCCTCACACTACCACATCACATCATCATTCCTCACACTGTCTCAGTTCACAAAAACATTTCATACTTCCACATCTCACACTGTCACACTTTTTTTTTCTGTCTCCCTGTTTAATGGATGCAAGTTTATTTCTTATTCTTATTCTTATTCTTTTCACCTCATCCATATTCTTTACGTTTTCTTATTTTCCTCTTCCTCCTCTTCCTCCTTCTCAGTTCCCACCACATTCTCCTTTTCCTTTCATACTTATTTTTATGCTTCCTCCCTCCACCCACCACTCACCCACCCACCCACACACCCACCCACCCACCTACCCACACACACACACACACATATACACCTCAGTGTCACATCTCACTCTGCCACACCTCACTCTGCCACACCTCACTGCCACACCTCACTCTGCCACATCTCACTCTGCCACATCCATACACGTTGGCATGGGCAGGGGAGAAAATGATTTTGTATTTTCTATTCTTTTCTTAAACATGCAGGTTACGTCTTTAATTTTTTACTCTTACCATAGAAGATAAACTTGCCATAAGTTCTGTTAGACTGTATACTCCTCCTCCTCTTCCTTCTTCGCTGTCTTCCTTCCTACCTCCCTTTCTTAACCCGTACATTCATTCATTCATCCACTCACTGTTTCCTTCCTTCCTTCTTCTCTTCTTTTCATTCTTCCTTCTTTTCTTCTTTCCTTCCTTTCATTCTTCGTTTTCCTCCTTTCGTTCCTTTCTTTCTTTCCTTCCTTCCTTCCTTCCTTGCTTCCTTCCTTCTTTGCATAATTATTTTCATACTTAATCACTTCCTTACTTATATCCTCTTTCGTTCTAAACTTCGATACCTCTTCCTCTTATTCTTCTCCTTCCTCCTCCCCCTCCCTTCCTCCCTTCTCCTCCTTCTCCTCCTTTATCCTCCTCCTCCTCCCCCTCCTCCTCCTTTTCCCCCTCC
>NC_136981.1:6164913-6197413 GCF_032717465.1 Coenobita brevimanus
ACACACACACACACACACACACGCACACTGCTGAAAATTCTAAACATTCTATGTGTGTGTGTGTGTGTGTGTGTGTGTGTGTGTGTGTGTGTGTGTGTGTGTGTGTGTGTGTGAGAGAGAGATAGAGCTGTGTCTACTGGAGTATACCACATAATGTGTCAGAGAGAGAGAGAGAGAGAGAGAGAGAGCAGTAGTAGCCCATATAGGAGTCTACTTCCCTCAATGACTCGGCATAATACTTCCTTAATTCTCACCCCTTTCCCACCTCTCTCTCTCTCTCTCTCTCTCTCTCTCTCTCTCTCTCTCTCTCTCTCTCACACACCATAAATAGGTAATGAAAATCTCCCTTCCTCTCTCCATTTTTCTCCTCTTTCTCACCTCTTCCCACTTTCTCTTTCCTTCCTTCATTTATTCATTCTTCTTTCTTTACCTTCTCCCTCTTTCCTTCATTCCTTCCCTCTTACCCAACTCAACCCTCTCATGATTGACAAAACTCTATACCCTATTCTAGCTCTCCCTAGACGATTTTATTCAGCTGAGAGTGAGTCATAGGAGCCTGAATATAAGAGGGACATTTTTAAAGCCTTCAATTTGATAAAATATCTTTCGTTCGTCCTTCCTAGTTTTAAGCGATTTTGTTTAGGTAAGGAGAGATTTTTAGACTTAGGAGCTAATATACAGTCTTCATTAACCCCTTCACTGCCACACGTCTCCCCAAAGCTGAGGAAAATCGTCTGAAAATAACACTTATAAACCAACAGAATCCTTCGGTGATTGCGTGAGGGTAATGGCAGAAACGTTTCATTGCAATCCTCCACTCGTAAACGTTCTCTCATGCTTGCTTTACTTAAAAATGTTTTCTCCCTTGCAGTCCACATAAACGTTCTGTCTGCTTGGCTTCATAATGTAACGACAGGTGTGTGATAACGTAATGAAAGGTGTGTAATGATGTAATGGCAGGTGTGAAATGATGTACTACAGGTGTTTAACGATGTAATAACAGGTGTGTAATGATGTACTACGGGTGTTTAATGATGTAATGACAGGTGTGATATGATGTACTACAGGTGTTTAATGAAGTAATGGCAGGTGTGAAATGATGTACTACAGGTGTTTAATGATGTAATGGCAGGTGTGTAATGATGTACTGACAGGTGTGTATTGCCAGGTGTACAATGATGTAACAATATGTGTAATTTTGTAATGGTAGATGTGTAATGACAGTTATGTAATGATGTAACGTAATGTAATGTAATGATGTAATGATGGAATGGCAGGTATGTATTGATGTAATGGCAGGTGTGTAATGACAGGTGTGGTGGGAGAGGCAGGTGTATGTAGGTCAGGCTGGGTTAGGCACGTCATCACTTTCCTCACGCTTGCCTCACGATTCAGGCAGGAGGTAAGGCAGGGTTAAAGGAGGGTGGGAAGGTAGGCAGATAGGTAGGTAGGTAGGTAGGTAGGTAGGTAAGTTGGCTGGTTGGTTTACAGGTAAGTTAGGAAGGATTGTAAGTACAGTAGTAGGTAGGAAAATACGTAGGTAGGAAAGTAGGTAGGTAGGGAGGAAGTCAGAAAAGTATGTGGAAGGTAGGTAGGTAGATAAGTAGATTTATACCTGTAGGTAGATATGTAGGTAGGACATCTAGCGTACAGACACCTGGGGAAGAGAGAGAGAGAGAGAGAGAGAGACAGACAGAGAGACAGAGAGTAGCATGGACTGGAGGGAGAAAGGGAGAGTGGGAGAGCGAGATGAGAAAAGAAATCGAGGTCAGAGAGAGAGAGAGAGAGAGAGAGAGAAAGAGAGAGGGGGGGGAGGGAGAGGTAGTCAAAGGCAGAATGACGCAGGATGAGGCAGACGTAAGAAAGATGAAGGTTAGGCAGGGAGGGGTCGATTGAGGCAGCGTTAGGAAAGGGTAGGCAGAGCGAAGCAGATGTGGGAAAGGTGAGGCAGGGTGTGAGACAGGGTGCCATGAGGTAGGAAGGGTGAGGCATGAGTGAAGAAGGGTGAGGCATGAGTGAAGAAGGGTGAGGCAGGAAGAGAATAAATGAAGAAGAAGGAAATACAGCAGAGCAGAGACAAAATAAGCTAGAGTGAGGGTGAGGGTTAGGAAAGGGTGAGGCAGGGAGAGGCAGGGTGAGGTAGAGAGAGGCAGAGTCAAGATGAGAGAAGGGTTAGACAGGGGTGAGGCAGGGTGGGTGAGGCAGAGTCAGTCTAGGCTGTGACAGAGGTGAGGATGTAGTAAGGCAGAATGAGGATGAAAAATGGGTGGCTGAGGTAGGGGTGAGGCAGGGTGAGGCAGAGTGAGGGTGAAAGCACAAAGTAAGACAGGGTGCGTGATGCTTAGTGGGTGAGGCAGAAGTTGAGGCAGGGTAGGTGAGGCAGGGTGAGGCAAGGAAGGCGAGGCTGGACCTATGCTAGTATCCGGTGAGCCTCGCTTGATTTTTTTATAGTACTTTCTCCCCACACCCACCTAACCCCCTTAACCCACCCTCCCTACACGCACATACCAGGTGTACATGTGTGTGTGTGTGTGTGTGTGTGTGTGTGTGTGTGTGTGTGTGTGTGTGTGTGTATCTGTCTGTTTGTCTGTCTGCCTCTATTTGTGAGCCTGCCTGTGTGTGTGTGTGTGTGTGTGTGTGTGTGTGTGTGTGTGTGTGTGTTTGTCTGTTTGTTTTTCTGTCTGTTTGTACGCCTGCCTGTGTGTGTGTGTGTGTGTGTGTGTGTGTGTGTGTGTGTGTGTGTGTGTGTGCGTGTGTGTGGGAATGAGAGAGCAGAAAGACAAGAGGAAAGGGAGGAATTAGATGAAAAGTTAAGATTTTTTTTTGTAAGTGAAAAAGAAAAAAGAAAAGTAAATAAGAGTGGTAAAGGAAATTAATAAAGGAAAATGAAAGAGAGTAGAGAAAGAAAATGAGAAAAGATAGGAAAAGAGAGGAAGGGAATGAAAGATAGAAGAGGAAGGAAGGAGGGAGGAAAGGGAGAGCGGAGGAAGGAAGAAGAAGGAGAGTGAAAGAAGGAGGAAAGGATAAGAGAGGAGGGAGAGGGAAGAGAGGGAGGAGGGGAAAGGAGAGAAGGAGGTAAAGAGAGGGTGGAAGGAACGAAAGGGAGAGATGAAGGACGGAAAGGGAAAGAAGGAAGGGAGGGGGAAGGAGGGAAAAGGAGGGAGGAGAAATAAGAACGGAGGAAGAGAAGAGAGAAGGGAAGGGAAGTGGAAAGGATGGAGGATGGGGCGAGAGGGAGGAAGGAAGGGAGGAAGAAGGCGAAGGGAGTAAAGGAGGGGAAGGGAGGAGTGGATATGAAGGGAATTAGGTCCTGTGGCGGATGTAAAGAAATACATACACACACACACACACACACACACACACACACACACACACACACACACACACACACACATTAGGCCTACTCGTACACAGACACAAATCAAATCCTATACACATTCTCCTAAAAATACACCGACATACTTTCACACACACACACACACACACACACACACACACACACACACACACACACACACACTTCGGAATTCAGATAGGCGGAGTAAAGCCATAGCATTGGGCGGGGCTTCGAATCTAGGTAGGTCAAGGGGCGGGGCTGAAGAATGACGTCACGGAGAAAGCCAGACAATCATGGGGCAAAGGGCGGGGCCAAAGAGTGACGATGCGGGAAGAGCTAGCCAGTCCCGGTGTGGTGCCAGGGAGTGACGTCATTTAGAGTGCCAGCCAATCATGAAGCAAGAGGAGGCACCGAGGAGTGACGTCACGGGGAGAGCCAGCCTATCCGGTGGCAGTGGGCGGCGTCTCGGTGTCGTCATGGTAACGGTTGCTTGCGGGTGGAAGTTCGAATGTGGGGTAAACGCATAATGTAGGTCTCTCCGCCGGGCCGCCGCCGACATTATTAAGTTTTGAACAGCAGTGCCGTGTGGACGTACCGTTTGAGCACCCCGTCTCTGGAGCACCGGTAGGTAGAGCACAAGCTGGATTCTCGCAACAAGTCCTCCTAAAATCGAATGGTACAAGAGTTTTCGGCATTTGTGTGGTGTGTTCTCGAAGCTGAGGGACTGTACGTGATCCTTACACGACTTCGTAAAAAATCGTGCTGTAACATTGATCTCCGAAAACCAGGATGCCATGCGTTCTCAAAACTCCAGAGATCCGCAAGTTTTCGTTTAGATGTGAATGCTCAGAAATGGCCGTCCACATGAATTCTCAGGGTCAAGGAAACGTGGGTCTTAATTTTGTTCCTCAAGAGCTGGATTTAACCCTCTCAATCCGATGACCTATTTTTTTTTTTTTTTAATTCTTGCTTCTACCAGACTATTTTCTTGAATCGAGGAAAGACCTGAGGCAGTGAAGAGGTCATTGAAGGCAACATCTAACCCCTCCAATTCCGAAAGTCTGCTAAGATCAATAAAATCGTCTGGAGATATCAAGAATAAAAAAGAAAATGTCCTCAGGGTTAAGCTGAGGGACACAGTGATTTATGTAATGTGATAATAAAAACCTGAGCTAAAAATTCACTGCAGATCTGAACGCAGCGCATGGCAACCTTGAATCCGGATCTAGATTTGTACGAGTAAACATTGGAGCCAGAGATGCATGTGTCTGGCTAAGTCGCGTCTCAGCCCAAGTGCGATGGAGGGAAATACTAAACGTTTGACGGATATTTTGATGAAAGAGGAAGCTAGTGGAAGAAAATCGAGGAAGAAATGAAAAAGAGAGATAAAAGAGAGAGAAGTGAGCAGTGATTTCAACGGAACAGGAAGACGGAAGCGTTGTGAGACTGCCCCCTCCCCTCCAACCCCCCAACCCATCCTCAGCCATCAACCCTTCCACCCAGTGCACTCCTTTCCTTTCTATTGCACTTCCATTCTTCCTTTTCCTTCATTGCTTTCCTTCTTTTGCCATTTCCCTTATCCATCCTTTCTTCTTCTTTTTTTTCACATCCTTTATCCTTTCTGTCTTCTTTTTCTTTCATTTCCTTTCATTCATTTTCTGCCTTCCATTTTTTCAGTCCATCCTTTTTTTTTTTAATCCTTCCACTTCCTTCACTTACTCCTTTCATTTTATCCATTCACAATTCCGTTTCTATTAGTTATCATTTTTTTTCCTTTTATTTCCATTTCTCATCATCTCCGTCCTTCATTTTCATAAATTTCCTTAATTCCTATGCTTTCAGTTACATCCGCTCTCTCTTTACTGTCCATCCTTCCATTTCTCCTTCGTATTCATTCAGTTTTTTCTTCTTCCTCTTCAATTCCTTTTTTTTTTTCTAGATATTTATCATTCCTTCCTAGATATGTTTAGCCTCTTTAAAGTAACGTATTTTAATGATTAATTCTTTCTACCTCCAGACGATTTTGTTCATCTTAGTGGGGGGCCTTTTGCAGTGAAGGGGGTTAGTGAAAGGTATATCTAATCTCTATATCTAAGAGCCTCTCCCAAGCTGAATAGAATCGTCTGGCTCTAGAAAGAATTAAATGAAGAATACGTTCAGAGGATTCGAGGAGCTGACCTGCTGTGACCTCCTTTAAGCCCATTATTTTGGCTATTATGTTGCTTTTTTTTCCTCTTCAGTTTATGCCATCACTTTTTTTTTTATTTTATTTCTTCCTGTATATACTGAGCCTCTTTCTTCTTTTTCTTTTTTCTTCTTCTTGTTCTTGTTCTTCTTCTTCTTCTTCTCCTGCCATAGTTTAACGTATCACTTTTTTTTCGTTCATCCTGTTGACTTAATTCCAACATTCTCTCTCTCTCTCTCTCTCTCTCTCTCTCTCTCTCTCTCTCTCTCTCTCTCTCTCTCTCTCTCTCTCTCTCTCTCTCTCTCTCTCTCTCTCTCTCTCTCTCTCTCTCTTTCTCTCTCTCTCTCTCAAACGAATTAATCTCTCCCTAGATATACCTAACCAGATCTAACTCAATTTCAATCAAACCATCTTCCTAGATCATTCTGTCTCTTGGCCCTCAGTTCAATCTATTATTATTTTCATTCCCTAATTCTTTATGTATATATTTTTTTGAATCAGTTTTACCCCATTTCAGTGTATTATATTTGGACCCCATTTCGGCCTATTATCTTATTTACGAGTCTGATTTCTCTACTTTTAATCAGGATTCTAACTCTAAAGGTCATCGACGAAAAAGAATCACATGCCTCTCTCTCTCTCTCTCTCTCTCTCTCTCTCTCTCTCTCTCTCTCTCTCTCTCTCTCTCTCTCTCTCTCTCTCTCTCTCAATAAAATCATCTCCTTATATAGTAAAATCGCTTGGATGAAATAAAAATAAAATGTAATAAAGAAAATGTACTACCGGATTGAGTACATGAGGAGTAATTTACAAGAAACATATCATCACACTGAAATGGGTAATTAGTTACTAGTTACCAGGAAAAAAAATAGTTCAAGCCCACCTACAGTTACCTGTTACCAGAAGTAGTTATGTGTTATCAGTTACCGGAAGTAATTACAAGCGTTAGTCACCAGTTACCGGAAGTAGTTATAAGCGTTACAGTTACCTGTTAGTTATCAGTTACCGGAAGTAGTTATAAACGTAACAGTTACCACAAGTTCCTAGTTACCGGATTAGTTATGAGCATTTAAGTTACCAGTTACCGGAAGCAGTTATAAGAGTTTCATTTACCGCTTACTGGAAAAGTTCTAAGCGTTACAGTTACCAGTTACCTGAAACAGTTATAATGTAGGACTACATAATAGATAGATAGATAAATAGATAGAAGCAGGGAGTCAGATGATGAGAAGGTGTTGTGTCTGCGAGAATCGAGCAGTGCTAAACATGCTTACACACTCTTAACACTGAGGAAAGCTGACGACAGCGGCCAGTAAGGCCAGTAGTCCTACAATAAGCGTCACGGTTACCAGTTACCGGAAATAGTTATAAGCATTCAAATTACCAGTTACCGGAAGTAGTTACGAGTGTTAAAGTTACCAGTAAGTTACCAGTCACCGGAAGTATTTACTAGCGTTAATTACCGGTTACCGGAAGTAGTTATAAGCGCACTAAAGTTACCAGTCACGAGTTATCAGTAACCGGAAGTAGTTACATGCATTACAGTTACGGTGGATGGAATTAATTGGGGGCGATCGTTAGCATGCGTGTAGTTTGTTGGGTTATAACTACTCATTGTGTCGTTTGCCTTGTTTCGCTGCGAACAATGGGGTAGGGCTCTCTTCTCCCCCCCCCCTCTCTCTCTCTCTCTCTCTCTCTCTCTCTCTCTCTCTCTCTCTCTTCCCCATGACCCGACCTCTCCTCCATTGGATATATAAACTAATAAACTCTCTCTCCGCCTTCCCACTTCCTCCCTCCACACTTCTTCCCCTCTCTCACGACCTGAGAGAGAGAGAGAGAGAGAGAGAGAGAGAGCGAGAGAGAGAATCTGTATCAATTCACGATAAGTCCACCTGTAAAGAGAGTGACAGCCAAAACTTAATTCGTCCCCGTGCTGGCGAAGGGTACTGCATGTAAAAATCGAAGTGTTGGAGTGGTTGTGTGTGTGTGTGTGTGTGTGTGTGTGTGTGTGTGAGAGAGAGAGAGAGAGAGAGAGAGAGAGAGAGACGTCGGGGAGGAAGTGGGTAGCCTAAATTCAACAACCTGCCTACCTCCTTTCCTCCCCCTCCCCCCCTTCCCTCCTTCCCTCCTGCTATAACTCTCTCTCTCTCTCTCTCTCTCTCTCTCTCTCTCTCTCTCTCTCTCTAATTTGGCGTACAATGAATACCTGCAATTTCTTTCCTCATCCAAATTCTTTCTCTAAAATTCCTCTTCATTTTCTCTCCTCTCTTCTTAACTCCTCATACTATACCTTCCCGTTCTCTCCACCACCTCCTCTTCCTCCTCCTTTTCCTACCTCTCCCTCTCTTCTTCTTCTTCTTCTTCCTCCTCCTCCTCCTCCTCCTCCCCCTCCTCCTCCTCCTCTTCCTCCTCCTATCCCACATCCTTTGCCTTTTTCTCCAAGTTTCTTCTTAGTCTCTTTTTTCCTCTTCGTCCTCTAATTCCTTAAAGAGAGAGAGAGAGAGAGAGAGAGAGAGAGAGAGAGAGAGAGAGAGCAGCACTAAAACAGCCGGAGGAAAAATTCTCTCCACATAGCTCCACCTTTCCTCCTCCTCCTCCTCCTCCACCTCCTTCTACTCCTTTCCTACTTCACTACCTTTCCTCCTACTTTTCCTTCTTCTTCATCCTCCTCCTTATACCCTGCCTTCCTACTTCCAACTTCTTCTACTTCCTCTTCCTTTTTTTTTTTTTCCTCCATCTTGCTTTCTTCTTCTGTTCTTCCTATTGTCTATGTTTCCTCTTCCTCTTCCTTCCTCTTTTCTTCCATCTTGTTTCTTCTTCCTCCTCTGTTCTTTTTATTTTCAATGCTTTCTTTTCCGTCTCTTCCTCTTCCTCCCTCTGCTTCTCCTCCTCCTCCTCCTCCTCATCCTCATCCTCCTTCTCCTCGTCCTCCTTGCTCTCTTAATCCTCCCTTTAATCTCCCTCCCCTTAAATCTCAGGAAAATTGTTCACTATAAATTTAACTGCATCACCTTAATTCACATCATTGAATCCGTAGAATATCACCCTACTTCCTTGGCAACGTTTATATAACAGAAAACCCCCGGCCAGTTCTTGGATTCGAATCTTGGCGCGTCCACCTAGTCTCTCCTTCTACGTCTAATATCACTGAGGTTTTCTATTTCTTATAAAGATGGGTCGTTAATGAGTAGGGAGAGAAACACCAGGAGGCCCATTTTATCAAGTTTAGCCCTTAAAAAACTCAGTGCCACGCTATATATAGATAGATTAATAGATAGATAGATGGACAGATAGACAAATAGACTGGTAGATGGATAGGTAGGTAGGTAGGTAGATAGATAATTGGCGTTCGTCGACCGCATGCTCTAGTAGCGTCAAGAAACCGTCAAAAGGGGGGATATTGAAATGGGTATGGTGAGCAATAGGAGTGGGTGGGATGGGCTGGAATGTTGGTGGGCGGTGGGGATGGGACAGGAAAGTGTACTCTGCAAAAATGAGTGTTGTAGGGTTAGTGGTTTGAGCGCAGTGAAGGTTTATTCCAATACATCCTCAAAAAGTTAAAGTCTCAGAGGAGGTAAAGAAATGGGCGTGGATGATAAAGAAATGGGTGAGACGAGCTAGAACTGCGATGGGGGATGGGGAGGACAGTGGGAGTACACCCTGTGAAATGGGGTGCTGTGGGATGCATGGTTTGAGTACAGTGGGGTTTATTTAAGAGTTTCATTCAGCAACAAGAAAAAGATAAGCCTGTGTTGCTGTCATACCGTATGTGTGGTTTCTTAAAATTGGGTCATGGTGAAGAGGTGAACATCATAGGTCCTTTAATCTGTTCTTCTCTTTCCAGTGTTTTCTCCCTTCCTCCTCTTCGCTTTTCCATTCCTCCACTCTTTTCTCCCTTCCTTATCTCCTCTTCTTCGTCCCCTCCCCCCTATGTTCTTCATTTCTATTCCTTTAACCTGTTCTTTCATTTGTCCCGTACTTTTTTCTCTCTTCATATTGTCTTCCCGTCATCTCGATATGCATGTTATTGGCTAATCGTTCGCTGGTGGATCGCTATGTTAAAAGTGATGAAAGAGTGGTGACACGTGGAGATGCAGGGGTGTGTAGTGGTGATAAGGAATATGGCGAGATTCATCTTTAATGTTGGTGGTGTGTTGGTGTTATTATTGTAGTAGTAGTAGTAGTAGTAGCAGTAGATGTTGTTGTAGTTGTGGTCCCATACTCATCTGGGCGTGAAGCTGGCGGACTGCAAGCCAAAATTTTCCTTCTGCAGTCCACCATCTTACTTACGGGGGATAGGGAGAGAAGTGAGGAACGTTTGTAGAACCCTAGCTGCCTGGTTATATTGGTGCTATCACATGAAGGCGTCTCCCTCGTTCACCATTTTCCTTGTGATGACGTATAAGTGCTGTAATATCAGAATCTTTATGGTGATGAGTAGTGGTGACAGCAACAGAGTATAAGTGTGACGATAGACTAGTGATGAGGAGTGGGGAATGATGAAACGGTGCTAGTATAATGGAGTTCAGTATAGAAGTGTGACTGTGTGTAGAAGGTAGGGTGGTGATGAATGTGGTGAGATTAAGGTCCCTTGTGATGTGGTGAACAGTGGTGATGGTAGAGTTGTTGTGGTGAAGCTTAGTGACGACAAATAGGTATTGTGTGTAGAAGGTAGGGTGGTGATGAATGTGGTGAGATTAAGGTCCCTTGTGATGTGGTGAACAGTGGTGGTGGCAGAGTCGTTGTGGTGATGCTTAGTGACGACAAAAGTGTGGTGACTTAGTGTAACAGGTGAAGATCAATGCAATGTGTCCAGGCATCTCGAAATGACGGGATCTTGATTTTTGCTCCGTTTTATGCAGTTTATCCTGGAACGAAATAACTTTTTACGGGTCTCCTTGGGTTCTTTCTTTATTCAGAGAGATTGTGGTGATATGCAGTGGTGACAATGGGTGTGATGAGTTTTTTCCCTTGTAATGTGGGTGTGAAAGACTTGAATCTAAGAAATGGTGAAGAATGGTGAAATGTGGTGAGCGCTACATGCATACAGAGGTTTCGTGATGACTTTTAAGTCTGGTGACAGAGGAGTGACACATGAAGTGGTAGTGGTGACCGTGGTAGTGGTTAATGATGACTGGATGGTGATGAGAGTGGTAGTTGAAGGAGGTGGTGGGTGTGGTGGAGATGGTGGCAGTGGTTGTATCTGGTTGTGTGTGTGTGTGTGTGTGTGTGTGTGTGTGTGTGTGAAAAGTGGCTTGTCGTCTTATAACTGATAAAGTGTACCCTGAAAAAAACAACACCTTCAGCAAGAGGACACTTTTTATATCTTACTCTTGATATCAATAGACAATATTAATGCACCATAGGAGAAGCTTATCGAACTGGAGAGCTTAAAAATAGCCATCATTAACCTTTTTATAACTAGATGCTTTTCTTTAGTTGGATAAAAGAAAGGATTAAGAATGAATTAAGAAGATATCGTACTGAAAGGGCTAAGTAGGTATTTTCTTCATGTGCTATGGGAACGTGAATAGAAGAGGTGTTACGTCCCATCCCTCTTTCTCTAAATGTCTGCCTGTCTGTTTGTGTGTCTGATCGTCTCTTTCTGTCCCTGTCTGTCGGCGAGTCTGACTGTCTACCCTGTCTGTCTGTTTACCTCTTTATTATTGTTTGCTGTCGCTGTCTTTGTGTTAGCTTCCATGGCCTGCCTTGTCTGTGTGTCTGTCTTCTTGCTCCTCTCTGTGTCTCATTTCATTGATGTCTCTCAGTCCCTGTCTATCTGTCTGCCTGTCTTCCTACACGCTTGTCTGTATGTCTACATAGCTGTCTAAATGCTTGTCTGTCTGTCTGTCTGTCCATATCTGCCTGCTCTCCTGTCTATTTGTATGTCTGTCTGTCTGTCTGCTTACGAAAGAACTAATGATTGGTGTCAGTGGTAGTTGGGGTAGGGATGGTGGGTTGATGGCAGTAATAGTAGTGGTGATGGTGGTGATGACGGTAGTTGAGGTGGTGATGGTGGTGTTTATGACATTGGTAACTCGTTGTGGTGTTGATGAAGGTGGCAGTTGTGGTGGTGTTGATGCTGGTAGTTGTGGTAGGGATGATGGATTGATGATTGTGGTAGCTGTTGTAGTAGTGATTGTGGTGGTGGTGATGAAAGTAATCATTGTGGTGGTGATAGTGGTAATGTGATAGTGATGATGGTGGTGATGATGAGTAAAACTGTGGTAATAGTGATGATGTTAAAGATGGAGCTTGGTGTGGTAGTGGTGATGATGATGGATGGTAGCTGTGGTAGTATAACGGCTGTAGACGTTGTGGTAGTAGTGATATTGGTAGTTGTCGTAGTAGCGATGGTGGTAAATGTGGTGGTTGTGGTAATATCGATGGTGGTAGTTGTGGAAGTACCTATGGTGGTAGGTGTGGTAGTTGCAATGGTGGTCATGGCGGGAGGTGTGGTAGTTGTGGTAGTGGCAATGGTAACAGTGGTGGTAGGTGTGGTAGTTGTGGTAGTGGCAATGGTAATAGTGGTGGTAGGTGTAGTAGTTGTGGTAGTGGCAATAGCAGTAGTGGTGGTAGGTGTGGTAGTTGTGGTAGTGGAGAGAAGCGTATGGTGTTACTGACCCCTCTTCCACATTCCTCCCTCCCTCCCTCCCCCTCCCTCCCTCATCTCCATCCCTCCACCTTTTCCCTCTCCTCTCCTAAGGCACTATTCCTCCTCCTTCTCCTCCTCCTCCTCCTCCTCCTCCTCCTTCCTCTTCTTTTCACTTCTTTCTTCTCCTCCTGCTCTTCCTCTTCTCTTTTTCTCCTTCCAATCAGTGTCTTAAGTACAGTCTCTCTCTCTCTCTCTCTCTCTCTCTCTCTCTCTCTCTCTCTCTCTCTCTCTCACATACACACACACACACACACACACATCTAATCACTTCTTCCCCTGAAACATAAATGCTATATAAAATACTATCTTCCTCTTCCGGTTCTCTCTCTCTCTCTCTCTCTCTCTCTCTCTCTCTCTCTCTCTCTATCTATCTCTCTATCTCTCTCTCTCTCTCTCTCTCTCTCTCTCTCTCTCTCTCTCTCTCTCTCCCTCTCTCTCTCTCATGTCCATTCCTTCAATTTTTCTCGTTTGTTCATAGTTATTAAATAGACAGATAGATAGATAAATAGATAGACAGGTATACAGACAGGTAAAAAGTTACACAGATAGATAGAATCAGACAGAAAGGCAGATAGATACACAGAAGATAGATAAGCGGGTAGAGAGAGAGAGAGACAAATAGAGAGGCAGACAGATAGACAGATAGACGGATCAGGAATAGACAGAAACAGAGACAGACAGACACAGATAGAAAAAGAAAATTAGATAGATAGATAAGTGAATATACAGAAAGACACAGACAGATAGATAGACAGACCGAAAGATAGACAGACAGACAGACAGACTGATAGATAGAGGCGGCTTCCTGAGAAAGGTCAAAGGAAGAGATGTTGAGATGGAAGTGAGGATGATGATCACTGTGGTTCTTTCACCTTAACTTGGCCCAGATTTTCTTCCTTTGGCATATATTATCACATAACAATAAAAAAGATTAGTGCGACTCTGTATTCTTTCCGTACCACTTCTTCGTGACTAGCATCGGATAGAAAAAGAAGAGAAGGTAATATTTGTCCAGTTTAAAGGAAAGGAGTATATAGGAAGAAGGGAGTATTATGTATCTGAAATTCTCTCTCTCTCTCAGTAAATTCTTTTCGTGTTCTCTCAGTAACTCTTCCACCCCGTCCACCTGCTCTCTCTCCTCCCTCCCCCTTCACCTCCTCTTCCTCCTCCTCACCTTCCTTCCACCTCCTCTTCCTTTTTTCTTCCTATTCTCTTAGCAACTCTTCCTCCTCGTCCTCATCTTTCTACTTCTCCTCTCTAAGTAACTCTTCTTCTTTCTCCTCATTTTCTTTTCTGAGTAACTCCTCCTCCCCTTCCACCTGCTCTCTCTCCCCATCATCCCTCCTCCCCCACCTCCCGTCTCTCTCCTCCCTCCTCCTCTTCTCTCCCCCTCCCCTCCCCGAGCGTCTCTCCTGCAGTATGTGGGTCAGGAGGGTAGGCCGCCCACAGACTGGTCTTGTGTACACTTCTGGAGGTACACACACGTACACACACACGTACATACGCATGCACACACATACAAACAGCCGGACACATCAGTGCACACACACACACACACACACACACACACACACACACACACACACACACACAGCTGAACACATCAGTGCACGCACACATACACACAGCTGGACACATCAGTGCACACACACACACACACACACACACACACACACACACACACACACACACACACACACACATACACACAGCTGAACACATCAGTGTTCACACACACACACACACACACACACACACACATTCACACAGCTGGACACATCAGTGCACGCACACACACACACACACACACACACACACACACACACACACACACAGACACATTCACACAGCTGAACACATCAGTACACACACACACACACACACACACACACACAGACACATTCACACAGCTGGACACATCGGTGCACACACACACACACACACACACACACACCGGAATGCAAGTACACACACGTTCAGACACGTGCATACAACTAGACACACACGTACAAGTACCTTGACACACGTTACACACGTACTCATACCTGGACGCACACACACACACACACACACACACACACACACACACACACACACACACACACACACACACACACACACACACACACACACACACACACACACACACACACACACACAAACCGGATCGATGGGTACACACAGCCAGACACACAATTTCACACAGCTGAACATGTACACATCGATACAGACACGTACACACAGCTGGACACACATACACACACATGTGGATATGGACAAATGGATACCTACACAAATACATACACAAGTACGCACTACTGAAATAATACACGCCGATACGCACATACACCATCAATACACAAACACGTACACACAGATGGACACGTACACATATACACACACACACAATCATGATCTACTTAACATGGAGAGAGAGAGAGAGAGAGAGAGAGAGAGAGAGAGAGAGAGAGGGAGGGAGGAGGGGAGACAGAGAGAGAGAGAGAGAGAGAGAGAGAGAGAGAGAGAGAGAGAGAGAGAGGGGAGAGAGGCAGGGAGGGAGAGGGAAGCGGCCGTGGCAGTGACCGAGTGTGCTAGCTTCCTGCAGGCTACTCCAAGTTCAAGGTCTGATGCCTCTCTCTCTCTCTCTCTCTCTCTCTCTCTCTCTCTCTCTCTCTGATCCACGATGCTGCCAAATTATTCTATTCTACAAGACGACAGACGTACAGGAACAACAAGAGATAATCTTGGTCTTGTTCAAGGAGAAAACATTAAAACAAACCTTCACATCACCCAAATAATTAATCCCTCAGTACTCATTTTCACAGGGGATACTCCCACCGCCCCTCCGAACTCCCTTTCGTAATTCCATCTCATCCCACCCATTTCTTTGTCCCCCACACCCATTTCTTTATCCGTCACACCCATTTGTTTGTCCCCAACACCCATTTTCTTTACCTCACCTGACACATTAATTTTTGGAGGATATTATGAAATTTATCCTCACTGCGGTTGAAATAAATCCTACAATGGAGTTTTTCACAGGGTATACTTTCCTTACCTAGTCCCACAACTCACCAACATCCCAGCCCATCCCGTCCATTCCTTTGCTCACCACACGCATTCTTGTACTCCCTCCTTTGAAGGTTTCATAGAGAGACGAAGGTAATGCGGTCGAAGAGAGAGAGAGAGAGAGAGAGAGAGAGAGAGACAGACAGACAGACAGACAGACAGACAGAAAGAGAGAGAGATGTATTAATAAAAGCTATCTCTAACTCGCCCAGCTCGAAATTCCTCTCATAAACGGAATATATTTTAGAGAGAACATGGCTTTAAAAAAAATCCTTGCTGTGAAGGGGTTAGTATACTCGGCTGCTGTTGCTTTCTCTGTACGTCTGTCTGTCTGTCTGTCTGTCAACACTACCTTTGTGCTTAACTTGCAATGGAACAATGTCTGTCTGTCTGTCTGTCTGTCTGTTTGTCTGGCAATGTTTCCTTCGAACATAACCTGCAAAGTAAGACAGTGTGTGTGTGTGTGTGTGTGTGTGTGTGTGTGTGTGTGTGTGTGTGTGTGTGTGTGTCCGTCTGTCTGTCTGTCTGTCTCTCTCTCTCTCTCTCTCTCTCTCTCTCTCTCTCATTACTATCCATATCTCATTCTAGTACTTCAGTTAATCTTCTAGGAGCTGCCTAGTATGGGCCAACCTGCCTATTGTAGTTATCCTCTCTTCTTATGTTCTTATGTTTCTCTCTCTCTCTCTCTCTCTCTCTCTCTCTCTCTCTCTCTCTCTCTCTCTCTCTCTCTGTAGCATTCCGTTGCGCACCGGGTCCCACTTCCGCGATGTGTTGGTTTCTTTGTTGTTTCTCTTCATATAGGAACATCATAAAGAAGAGGAGAAAATAATGTGTGTGTGTGTGTGTGTGTGTGTGTGTGTGTGTGTGTGTGTGTGTGTGTGTGTGTGTGTGTGTGTGTGTGTGTGTGTGTGTGTGTGTGTGTGTGTGTGTGTGTGTGTGTGTGTGTGTGTGTGTGTGTGTGTGTGTGTGTGAGAGAGAGAGAGAGAGAGAGAGAGAGGCAGGGAGGATATCTGCAAGTAAAGTAAACGGAGAAGAGGATATTTAAGAAAACGAAATTTTAGTAACTTCTTCTACCTCTTTCTCAGTGTTGTTTATTTATTTATTTATTTAATTTGCGTATAATTTCTACAGCCTTGTCGAATGAAAGCCACACTCCCATGCTTAATAAAACAGGTTGGTGGTGGCAGTTTCTTTTCTCTCCTCTTCTCCACCTCTTCCTGTCTTTCCCTTATTTCTTGTCCTTCACGTTTTCTCTCTTTCATTTTCCCTCTTCACTGTATTTCCTCTTTTTCTATCTTTATTCTTCTTTCTCTTCTCTTCCTGTCTTCTCTACTACCTTACATATTTCCACTTCCATCTCCTATTGTACTGTAGTAGTAGTAGTAGTAGTAGTAAAAGGAGCTGTTTACCCTACGCTTATCTCAACGTGAACTCAGTGGACTTCTGGCTGAAGTTACCCTACTTAAGTCCAACATCCTCCTTTTGGGCACTGGACCCTGGAACCACCTGGCCGTATCGGTGCCACCACGTGAAGGCGCCCCAACACGCGAACAGGCAAATCAAGAGAAAACCACAGGGCATCAAACCGGATTTTTATTCCAGACGGCACCTACTTGACAGTCTCGGGACTCCATCACATCCCTCATATTTAGCAGCCTGGCGCTAAAAATATCTCCGCTCTCACATACTGACCTGGATCCTGTCGATGTTGCTTTTTTTAAACCGTCTTTTGATGGAAATAACTCTAGCCCTCCCTTCCAGCTAACCCCAGACCATCTTATTCGGGTGAGAGTGAATATAGTAAGCTGAGAGTTTTAATAATGCCACTGCTATCTCTAAATATACCTCGCCTCTCACTGACCTGGATTTTGTTGGATTACTTTTAAAACTCTCTCAACTTTGGAAGAACTCTTAAAGTCAGCTCTTATTAGTCTGAGAGTGCACATAAGAGACTGGCTGTGTTAATACTGACTATTATTAACTCTAAAAAATATCTCGGTTCTCACATACTGACCCGGATTCTGCCGATTTTTATTCAGCCTTCTCATTTGCGAAAAAAAAACTCTAAAATTCTCTTCCAGGTATCTCCAAGCCATTTTTTTTTTCAAACAAACGTGGTTCATGTGAGCCTGAGAGTGTCAATATTTTCACCACTAGGTACCTCACGGTTAAAATAAATAGCATTCCACACTAGCTAACGCAAGACAGGTTTTGTTTGGATGGGAGCGAGCCTTGGGAGTCTGACAGGGCTAAGGCGCATCTCTTCAGTGAAATTAATAACCCTTAAACCAGATTATGTTTCTTCATTCTCTCTCTCTCTCTCTCTCTCTCTCTCTCTCTCTCTCTCTCTCTCTCTCTCTCTCTCTCTCTCTCTCTCTCTCTCCCTTTTTATTACAAGAGTCCCCCCCTGAGCTGAAGAAAATCGTCTGGTAGTAGCAAGACTAGAGTACATGAGGATTTACTATAGTGAAGGGGTTGATATTTCTTTACGATAATTAAACGTGACGAGAAAGAGAGAGAGAGAGAGAGAGAGAGAGAGAGAGTGAGTTGGTATGGGATGGAAGGAATTCAGACTGAATGGTTGAAATAAGTGAGTATGGAATGACTAAAAGTTGTGTATGTTTGGAATGGCTATGAATGGGAGGGAGGGAAAATGGGGGGGAGGGGGAATGGTGAGGGAGAGGGTTTGGTGGCTGGAGAGAGAAGGGGAGGAAGAGAGTGGAGAGAAAAGAGGGAGGAGGAAAGAACGTGTGGAAAGAATTTAAGTGGACAGAATGAATGAGGTTCGAGTGGATGATGATTAAGTGGGTTGTGGAGAAGGGTTAAGAAGTGGAGGTGAGGGGAGTAGGTGGGTGAAAAGAGGATTTGGGGGAGGGAGGTGAAGGGAGGGGGAGGGGAAAGGTAGGCGAAGGGGAGGGGGAAGAGCCAAGGTAGGTGGGGGAGGGAGGGTGGAATGGGTGAGGGTGATGGTTGTGGTTGAAACAGGCTGCCCTTCCCACACGACCTACCGTTAGTGAGCCTACATTCACCCCACCACTCCCTCAGCCCTCACCACTCTTTTAGCCCTCACCACTCATTCAGCCCTCACCACTCCTTCAGCCCTCACCACTCCCTCAGCCCTCACCATTCCTTCAGCCCTCACCACTCCTTCAGCCCTCACCACTCCCTCAGCCCTCACCACTCCCTCAGCCCTCACCACTCCCTCAGCCCTCACCACTCCCTCAGCCCTCACCACTCCTTCATCTCTCACCACTGCCACCACCAGCCCTCACCTCTGTCTTTTAGTCAGTGTTGCTTTAAGTCTTGAGGAAATAGGGTGGAGGCCAAGGAATCTTCCCTTCTCAATTTCAGTCACCAGTGGTTATCTGTTGTAATCAGTCCTGTGTAGTCAGTAAACATATAATTAAATCTGCCCTAAAGAAAAATGAAATTGCTTTTTGTAGTAGCAAGTTCCAGTCATCCACTCATAACAGTCGATGATACGTCCACGTCCCTAACTGTACTTCTTTGTGAACACGGACAAGGAAGGAAATAGGGCAGGATTATTATGATGAGGATGAGGATAATGATGATGATGATGATACTGTATTTTTCTGTGGTCATGAATTTTCCAAGCTTAACCAGTGTTGGGTTGGGTTCCCTACTGATGATGATGATGATGATGATTTCTTAGGTTTCTGTGTTAATGTTCATCTCTAAGCTTGACCGGTATTGGTATGTGATGCTCTGACACGATGAGACGAGGAGAAGGACGATGATGGTGTTATATATATATTTTGCAGTTGTGTCACTCAAAGTTTAACAAGTGATATGTGTGTGTGTGTGTGTGTGTGTGTGTGTGTGTGTGTGTGTGTGTGTGTGTGTGTGTGTGTGTGTGTGTGTGTGTGTGTACCTTATTTTTTTTCTGCTATTGTGACTCTCAAAAGCTAAGCAGTGATGGTATATGTGTTTCAGGAAGCGAGGTCGGGAGTCTACGGGCACGAGCACCACCTTCACCGCCATGTTGCTACTAAGAGTCACTTGGCTCGCCCTCCTGCTCGCTATGGTATGTACTAGCTCACTATATTCTCTCTCTCTCTCTCTCTCTCTCTCTCTCTCTCTCTCTCTCTCTCTCTCTCTCTCTCTCTCTCAGTTCATGAAAACATTATTTCTATTTTATTCTTTTTTTTTTTTTACTCGCTGTGGTATCTACTAGCGCACCCTTTTTCATTTTTTTTTCTTTTCCTGTTTTCCTTTTTCTTTTAATTCATAGAACTTTTTTATCTACTATGTTATTTTTTACATATTTGCACGATGGTGATTTTCGAACACTTTTCATGCATTTTTTCGCTCTTTATTACGTAACGCACACACGCTCCGTACATTATATATAACTCAGATACGCCATATTATTCCCTTTTCCTCCTTCTTCTGTCTGTCTGTCTGTCTGTCTGCCTATTTGTCTGTCTGTCCATGTTACAAAATTGGTTCTTCATGAAATTGCAAGGATGGACGAACACACGCACACACACACACACACACACACACACACACACACTCTCTCTCTCTCTCTCTCTCTCTCTCTCTCTCTCTCTCTCTCTCTCTCCTTTAGCCCTATAAACGCTATAAGCCTTGTTTTGTATTCTCATTATCAGTAGACGTTTTTATTCAGATTAGGACAAAAATACTTACGGTGATAGAAGGGAGGATGGAAGGAAAAGAGAAGGGATAAGGGGAAAGAGAGTAGAGAAGGGAGAGAAAGGTAAGAGACAGGAAGAGAGGAGAGAAGAGAAAAAAGAGAAGATGAACAGAGTGAGAAACAGTAAGGTGCATCAGAATTATGAGTGAAGGTGTCTGAATCCTATACACTGAATACGAAAATAAAAAGAAAATGAACGAAAGAAGAAAGACACAAGACTAACGAAGAAAAATGAAAAACATGAAACTTGGGATAAAACTTTGGAGACGAAAAGCTGAAGGTGGAAAACTGCGTGAAAAAAAAAAAAACGAACGAAGCATAAGCCACTTCCGTTTATGACATTCGGACACAGTGTTTACACGTGACGTCACATGGGTAAGAAGGGGAGGATGTGACTTGGAGAAGATGTTTTTGTGGTGTCTGAAGTGAGATGAGAAAGAAGAGGAAATGTGCATGTTGATGATGATGAGACTGAGGCTGCGGGAAAGAAGATGATGGTGATGGTGATGATGATGATGACGGAAAGGAAGGGTGAGGGTGAGGAAGATGCTGACGCTGATGATGATGATGATGATGGTGGTGGTGGTGATGATGAGAGTATGCAAGACGATGTTGATAATGGAGAGGGTGATGATGAGGATATTTTATGATACAAACGGTGGTGGCAAGAAAGATGATGATGATGATGATGATAATAATAATAATAATAATAATAATAATAATTACAAAAACGACAGTAAGCTGACTAAACTTGTTCGTCGGCAGTAAGAATAAAATATAAAAGGACCCACTGGGAATGAAGAAATTAATCCAAAAATAAAGATAAAAAAAGAAAAGAATTTGGTTTTTAGATCACCTCATTATTCCCTTACTGGTTGAAGCGTCTCTGGTACTGAAGGTTTTATTAAGGTGAGATTTTATTAGTCTGAGAGTGGGTCACAGGAGCCTGAGAGTGTCAATACTGTCCTTAACCCTCTCTCATGGTCAGGAAAACTCTAGTACTATATTACTTTATTACAGCTAACGCCAGACGATTTAGTTTAGCCCATATTCAGTAAACTCAATTAGGACTTTACTAACCTTAACGATCTGACTGACTTTACTGGCCTTAATTCGGCTAAGAATCATCCACGGGAACCTGAACGTGGTTATCCGATGGGCTGTATTTGGTATGGTTAGGAAGCTTACAAACACCTCTTCCTTATCGACTTATTCCTGATTCTGCTCCGTTACTGTATTACTGCGTGTTATTCAGGCAAGCTATGTGGACATTAAAAAGATATAAGATGCATTAAGGAGGATGTTAATGCGCAGTAAATAGTAATAACGTAAATAATAGTAAACAGTAGTAATGAGTTTGGAAAATAAATCGCTAAGGGAGAGGTGTTAGGGAGCCTCCTTACCTGACGAAAATACGGAGCCATATCACTACGACCCGTCTTTCCTAAGGTAAATAAAACCGTCTATCGGTAATAAGGATCCAATAAAAGGGACGTCCTGGGGCTGAAGGGGTTAATCCGGCCAGCGAGATAAGAATACCGGTCAATCTGGTCCACTGGTCCCATAAAAACCGTCCCCGTATAGCCAGGTTCAGGACGTATTTATAAACAGTCCCTGGTTTAATCTCTGCTCACTTGCAACATAAAAACTGTCCCCGTATACCTAGACTCGGGACATTTATAAACCGTCTCGGGTTCAATCTCTACTCAGTTGCAACATAAAAACTGTCCCCGAATACACAGACTTAGGAGGTATTCATAAACATTCCAGGCTTATTCTCTGCCCGGTTACCAGAAAACAAATAAAGGAAGGTGAGGCAAGACAGTGCAACACCCGCGCCCATCCACTGATCTGGTTCGAAATTTGAGTTGTCCCCTTGACCCTCGACAGATTACGCGTTAATTTATTCTTGCCTAACCCTTAACCCATCTACAGCTCTGGTTCAAAGAAAATCAGAACAGTTTGAGTTGACTTTGCCCCCTGATCTTGACCTTGGACATTTCCTTGTGACCTTGACTTCTAACTGGTTGTTTATCCATGTTTTCACTTGAACCTTTCCACAAAAAAAAGCTTAGTTAACATACGATAAAAGCTTTTAAAATTGCCCACGACCCGCAGCCTTGCCGTACTTGTAAAGGAGACAAGTTCTAGATGAGACGGCTTGTTCATGGTCCTATCTTCATTCACACAGCCACCATCCACTTCTCAGCATACAAGAGGGAATATTTGATGTGTTTTTCTTGAGTATGAGTTCTGTGTATCATTAATTTTTATGCTATACTCTTTTTATTTTACCTTGGTCTAAAACTGCCATCTCTCCTCCACAAAAGCTGAGTTGTACTAATAGATTAATACTAGACTGTGATGCTAGTCACGAAGAAGCGTCATGGAGATGATGTAGAGCCGTAGCTTTGTCTTATTCTCCCATAAAACTACGTGAATTGGGCTGCAAAAGGACGAAAACCTGGGCCAAGTTAAGATGGTAAGAGTATAGCAGCTTCAAGCACACAGTCACCGGACACTTCACAGCCAAAGTAGGGTAATTACTACTGTGCCACCCTCTTATTTATAACCATTCTTGGGTATACGTTTGTTAAGTTTCCTCAATCAGAGTCAAAAACTTTCTTGAGCATAAATTTGTGACATTACGTTTATCATATTCATATAGTTTCTTCACCATCAGTTTGTTACATTACCTCCATCATTCTTATAACCTTTCTCGGGCAAAAGTTGCGTCTTAGATGCTCGATTTTACACTTATCTTCACTCACACAGCTACAAATACTTTACAACCATACTAAACATATTGTAAAGTCTGGTAACTTACTAACATACTCAAATACTCATATACACACATGCTCACATACTTTCCTAGTCTATGTCATCAGTTTCACACACACACACACACACACACACACACACACACACACACACACACACACACACACACACACACACACACACACACACACACACACACACACACACACACACCAAACACTGCACAGCCAAACTTCAGTGAAAAATTAAAGTGAAATATTACTGCTTAATTTGATGAGTGAAATTATCATACTTATATAGAGACTTAGTATGGAATTGGTTAAGATCGTTTAAGAATACCTAAGCCGGTTACTGGGGTGGGAGGGAGCTTGTCTCTAGGGAAAGAGGTCAAGGAGGAGAGAGAGAGAGAGAGAGAGAGAGAGGGAGAGAGAGAGAGAGACAGACAGACAGACAGACAGACAGAGACAGAGACAGAGACAGAGACAGACAGACAGACAGACAGACAGAAACAGAAGACAGACAGACAGTGAGACAGACAGACAGACAGACAGACAGACAGAGACAGAGACAGACAAACAGACAGACAGACAGACAGACAGACAGTAAGACAAACAGACAAGCAGTGAGATAGTTAGACAAACAGGCAGAAAGACAGACAGACAGACAGAGAAAGACAGGAAGAGAGGCAGACACAAAAGACAGAAAGAAGAGGAATACCGTATGAGTGAATACTGGAGAGAGAGAGAGAGAGAGAGAGAGAGAGAGAGAGAGAGAGAGAGAGAGAGAGAGAGGGGTGTTTGGCTGGGAGAAAGCGGGGAGGAGGGATGGTTTGTGTGTGTGTGTGTGTGTGTGTGTGTGTGTGTGTGTGTGTGTGTGTGTGTGTGTGTGTGTGTGTGTGTGTGTGTGTACGAGAGAGAAAGAGAGAGAGAGAGAGAGAGAAACTACCTCTAAGGGATTACTGTGGGATTTTTTCCTCTATATGACAGATTTACTCAACTTTTGCCATTTTGACTTCTTTTTTTTTCATATTTAATTTTAACGTGAAAATATCCAGTTAATATATAGTAATAAGATAAAGCATACTGTACATTAACTCTTTCTCTACTCTATATAAAATCACACGATTATAGTCAGCTGAGACGGGCTATAGGAGCTTCAGACTTTTTTTTACTTTCATCAGTAACACTCTCATGATCGGGACAGCTTTAGTACTCTCTTATCGGGGACTAGATTAAGTTGAGAATGTCATATGAACTTGATGGTGCGTGTAAGTACTGTATGTGAGAGCAAAAAAATAATCCAGTTCTTCTATAAATTATCACATTAAAAAAACAAAATAGTAGAAGACTTTGTACTTACCCATGCTGTGAGAAGTACGGCCATGGTAACCATCTTATCCTCTGAAAAGCATAAAATAATCTAGCTTTAAAATACAGGAAACGCCAGTCAGGAAAAGAAAACGAAGTGTCCAAAATTCAAATAGCTACAAAAAAACAGCCTGGAGAAGCTATAAAGGTATAACAAATCCTATACATGTGAAGTAAATAATAAAAATGACGGTAATTCACATAAAACCATAAAATTTTTCAAAAGTACAGAAAGAGCAATGTAAAAATGGCATGATATCGCTATAGTTGCTGTTGTTGTTACCTAGATCTCAGTTCGGTTTTTGTCTAACCGTAGTAATTCGATAAAAATTACGAGCACGAAACCCCAATACGTATACAGCAACTAAATTTTGAAAATATAATAATGTAAAACCAAAACCAGCCAAAATATTGCGTAGGAAAGACAGACAATGAGTGAGGCATCGTAGGGAAAGCTGGCGAATGAAGCCGAGCCGAAAAGTACAATTCATTCCCGCCAACACAACCTCTATTTGGCGTTTCTAAGAATAGCCTTCTCCCTCACTTAAATTTTTATTATTTTTTATTTTTTTATTTCTTTATACGGTCTGATGGGTGGAATTAAAGTTTCCAGAGGCTTTACGTTTAGCATACACATTACACTCTCGAGACGGTATATTGGAATTAATTTGGTAGGAAAGATGGAATGGTAGCGATACAGGAAAAGATAAATGACAATATCAGGTAAAGTACAAAAGTAGGAAAAGAGAAGGAGGAAGAGGAGGAGGAGAGAGTGGAGAAAAAATGAGGAGAAGCGGATCTAAGAAACCGCTCCAACAAGAATAACTGGAGGAGTCGGTCATTGGGAGGAGGAGGAGGAGGAGGAGGAGGCCGAGGACGAGGACGAGGACGAGGAAAAAGACAGACAGACAGGAAGACAGACAGGCAGACAGACAGAGAGGATGTGGTTAGAGGAAAAGGAGGAAGAGGGAAAGAGAGAGAGAAAAGAACGCCGTGTTTGCGATGGGACCATAATATCACAAGTAACGCTAAACATTGGGAAATCAGGATATATAAATAATTACATACGAGTACTCAAAAAATTGCGAATGAATTATGTTTAATGAAGGAATATTATGCACGATTTATCCCTTGTATCTGTTCGTTATCATCATCATCATCATCAATATCACCACCTTCATCATCTCCATCAGCTGCAGCAGCATTGTCATCACCTTCATCATCATCATTAGTTTTATCACCTTCATCATCTCCATCATCAACACCATCATTATCATCATCCTTATCCTATCTCACAGCTCGCTGTTAACAAAAAGTCTAATTACGGAACTGCAGTTAGATCAAGGAATAACTAGAGCATATTAATAGCCCTACTTAAAATCTAAAAGTGACTGGGAGGAGAACACTAAAAAGTTGTAGGATTTTCCGCCCAATAGGAAGGAAAGACGAGGAATAAGACAAGGTATAGTTTTCTTTAGGACTAGATTTGAAGGTGTTGAAGATAAAGTACGGCGGTCGCTATGGCAACATCTGGATCCATATATATAAAAGTTCTCAAGCAATTTTTATAAGTCTGAAAACAAGTGAATTATTACAAAAAAAAACATCAGCCTGCCTGGTCATAATTTTCACTTTAATACTTACCCCTATTATTTTTTTTTTCACCGCTTGGAAGCTGTAGGAGGAAAAACAAACGCAAAAAAAAAAAAATCAAATACACGAGCGTTATAAGTGGGGTTCCTGGTCCTACATAACAAGGGACTCGTCATTACAAAGTTCCATAAGCCTTCACTCGCTTTCGGCTGGGAACGGCAAGGGAACTATGGGAAATGAGGGAAGATGAGTGAAATTCTAAGGAAAGGGCGGCTGTGGCGGTGCGTGCTTGTGAGGCCTAAGGGAGGAATTTATGATAAACGTAACCGCCTTAGGGGAGCTTCTGACCTAAATTTGAGAGAGAGAGAGAGAGAGAGAGAGAGAGAGAAGGGGAGGGGGAGAACCGGTAAGGGACAGGTATTATAGATCATAACACTACGAGAACACTGCAGAAGAGATGGTAGGGAGGCTCACGAGACCACGAGGACGTTGGAGAAGAGGCAGTAGGGAGTCTGATGAGACCACGAGAACACTGCACAACTAAACCGGTGGGGCAGAGGTGGTAGGGAGACTCATAAGACCACGAGTACCTGGCTCAGACATACTCTCACGTGTTAGCAGTAATGGTGTACTTCCCGTGCTGGGGTGTGTGGGTGAGTGAGAGAGCTGTTTCTAACTCTCTAACACGACTAAGTCTCTAACACGACTAACTTTCTAACACTACTCTCTAACACGACTAACTCTCTAACATTCCTTCTGTGGTGCTGGAGAGGGACGCCTTCACGTGGTGGCATCTATATGACAGGGCGGTGGAGCTGCCTGGTTATACAAACGTCCCTCAGTCCCCTCCTAATACCCTCGAGAGGAGAATGGTGGACTGCGAGAAGGGGGAATCCTTGGCCTGCAGTCCACTGGGTTCACGTTCAGATGAGCCTCGGGATGAAAATACTAAAACTTCTGCCTCTTGTGACCTAAGTAACGCACGAAAATATCAAGAATAATATGATAAGGAGTCTGTTACAAACTCCCAACCATGGCTCCTCTCTCTCTCTCTCTCTCTCTCTCTCTCCCTCTCTCCCTCTCTCTCTCTCTCTCTCTCTCTCTCTCTCTCTCTCTCTCTCTGTTTCATTTACTAGCATTCAAACACAGCTACTGTCTCTTGTGACCTACGAAAATCGCCCTCAGTGTATTCTAATTTCCTAATACCGTAGTGCCTCTTTTTAAGCGATTTATTCAGGAAATTGTACCTCGATATCCTCCTCGATGTTACTGATGCCAGCTACCTCAATATTAAAACCTTTCACTTAATAAACACTAGAATATCAAATGTAATATGCAAAATAAATCGCTTAGAAGGACGCGATACGAACCGTCCACCCCAAAAAAATATATATATATATACACCAAATATTGTGAAGTATAATTAGAACACTCAGCGTCATTGGGTCACATTCAATAAATTTTCCATTTTTCACTGTCCTTTTCATTATCTGTGGCAATGAGAATCGACTTGCCCAGAATGGAGGGTTGGATAGGTAAATGAAGACTGGTATCTGCACACGTAATTCGAAAAACCTCCCTTAAGGTGAATAAAATTGTCTGGAGGTGGTAGGTATAGAACAAAAACTAAATCACCCGGGGGAAGGAGTTAGGGATATCACGCCTACCAATAAAACAAACAAGCGAAACGTCATCCAATCTTGCCCTATGGACTTGCTTTATTGACTTCTAATTTAATGACACCTGATGCCATTCCCAATCATGATCCAGTCTAATCAATAAAACCCAATTACCCTTCATTTTACTTTATAGCATGTAATTATCATCCAGTCTATAATTATTGATTCTAGATGAGCCTGTTGTCAATTATGTTAAGTTTATATGTCCTGATCTATTAATTCTGCTCATCCAATTTTATTTAAATGGGCCTGATGTGTTCTCAGGAGGGAATTAGAGCAGGGATGATGATGATGATGATGATGATGATAATGAGGAGGAGGAGGACAAGGAGGACGACGACGAAGATGAAGAGGAGGACGAGGACGAGGAGAAAGAGGATCCTATCACCAGTTCTCATTTCATGTCACATAAACTATTCACTTATCATCATCCAATCAATTTTATTAACTTATTTATTTATTTATCTATTAGTGTCAATCATTATTTCTGCCTTCACCCATCTTGATTAAAAACTCATTATCATTCAATCTGATTTTATTAATATTATAAGAGTCTGTCTAAACATCCTCTAGCATGATTCAGTCACAATAAGCGATCTACCTAAGTTAATATGGCTCATTCTAAACCGTTCTTTACACACACACACACACACACACACACACACACACACACACACACACACACACACACACACACACACACACACACACACACACACACACACACACACAGCAGTTTCCTCGAGCTGCAAAAAATCTCCTTCGTGTCTAAAATAATGTAAACTCGTCATCGTATCAACCCTTTCAACACGAGTAGGACAATCTTTTGTTTAATGCTGCCAGACGATTTTACTCACCTTGGGAAATATCTCTAAATCAGAAGGAGGTATTTGAAGGCTCCGTCTAACCCCTTCCCTTCGAAGAGTCCATTTTAAGCTGCATAAAATCATCTTCTAGCACAGAGGGAAGTGAGGAAGTTTGAGAGCGTAATGGTTTTGATGTGAATGTGCTGGCTAGTGTTAGAACTCCACTAGGATGGTTTGGATAAGTGGAGGGAATGGAGAGTGAGAGATTAACTAGGAGAGTGTATGCGACTGAGAAGAAGACGGGAGGAGAGAGGAGGAGGCCGAGAATGACATGGGGTGAGGTGGAAGAAGGGTGCCCTGATGGTCGAAAACAGGGTAACGTGGAGGGGATAATCGTGACCACACCTTTCGTAATTAAAGCGTCTATTTATTGGGAGGTAAATATTTTTTGCCCGAAATACTATAACTTTGGATCTTTCCCTGGGCATCTCTCGGACCTAACGTTGGAGACCTAAAGACCATAACACAACCTTACCTGACACCTTCCCCCCAAAGGAAGTTGATAAGTAAGTGCCTGTTGACTACACGGGGATTAATAAGGCAAGGAGACAGCAATGATGAGATGGAGGGTTGAGGTGGAGAGGCGTATGAGGGAGAGAGATGGGGAGGGATGAGTTGGAGAGGAGGCAACGTGATGGCGCAGGACGGGGTGTCAAGGAGGCGATTTGTTTATGGCCACCCTTCCTGGATGAAATGGCCTGGCTCTAGATGGATAGATAGATAGAGAGATAGAGAGATAGAACTAATAACTATGAACTAACCTCAGAGGCATGCCATGAAACAGGACAGGGGTGTGTGGAGGCGGTGGGGTGAGGCGGTGGTGATGGTGCGTGGGAAAGTGTAGGTCAACGGTACAAAGGTTACCAGGTACAGGCACACGCTTCCTTGTACCCCATCCTCGTTTGTTCTTGCTAACCATGTACCGTCTTGTTCAGTAAAATGCTATTCATCATTACTGCCAGATGATTTTATTCAGCACTGTGTACACTAACTTGGCCTCAAACTGCCATCATTCCATCACGAATGCCTAGTGGTAAGAAAAATTTGGTACAAGAATATATTGCTTGTCATGAAGAAGTGCTATGGAAGGATATTTAGCCGGAGTATTGTCTTTGTCTGCCATTGCGCTACGTGAAATAAGCTGCAAAAGGACAAAAAGGTGGGCCACGTTAGGGTAAAATGGGTATAGTAGTTCTAGCCCTAAGTTCATCTGAAATGTGAACCCGGTGGACTGCAGGCTAAAGCTGTCCATTTTCCTGCAGTCCACCATCCTATGGGGGGACAGGAGCGAGCTGAAAGACGTTTGTGCAATTGGGCAGAGGAGCCACTCGGTTATATCGGTGCCACCATGTGAAGGCGTAGCAATCCAGCGCCTAATATTCTTACCCATATAAATACACACGCTTTCTTCCCCCGCAAACGCCTTTATTCTTGCAACACTCATACCTCACCATTTCATTCGGTAAAGTATTCGTTTTACTGACGATTCTTTTATCAAAATATTCTTGCTACTCTGACACAGGTTTATTCATATATTCATGTCATAGTCAGATTTTTTTTTAGCATGAGATTCTTATATATATATATATATATATATATATATATATATATATATATATATATATATATATATATATATATATATATACAGTATTATGGGTTAGACATAACTCTCTCAAACCCCTCTCCTCCCAGAAATTTTCCCTAAATTGATTAAAATCGTTTGTAGGTAGGTCGGTAGGTAGGTTGGTAGGTAGGTGGTGGTGGTGGTGGTGGTAGTAGTAGTAGTAGTAGTAATAATAGTAGTAGTAGTAGAAGTAGAAGTTTATCTCTTTCTGCAGTCCATCCTCCTCCTTTCCTCTTCGCGATTACGTGCCAAGTATGTCCCAGCCCTAAGGTCCTTATTATAAGACGCTTCGGATGGTTCTTATAGCCTTCTCGTAAGTGATTTATTTTGTACATTACACCTCAACATTTTCTAGTATGATATTTATATCATTTTATAGCATCGGAGCCTTCGTTGTACCTCCTTCTAAGCGATTTATTTTTTATACTACACCTCTACCTTTTCTAATAATTATGTTATTTTATTATCGATTATTGTGTTCATTAGTCGCTTCGTCGCACCTCCCCCTAAGCGATTTAATTTTTTATTGCACCTCAACATTTTCCATTACGCTGCTTATGCCATTTAATTATAGAAATTGTGTGCACCAGTAATAGCAATAAATGGGGAAGTGTAACGTACAGAATTAATCGCTTTGAAGGAGGTGTTAAGAAGTTAAAACAGTCCAAAAGGAGGCCTCTGGTGGTGAATGAGTTAATTAAAGCAGTACAAACTATCCAGTCATCTCGGTAGCTTTAGTGTCGACGAGTTTATAAAATTATTGTCCTCCTCTCTCCATCCCTCCACCTGGTCTGTAATTAACCGTACTCTTTGTAACACCGCCATTGATTAAACGAAAGGAAAGGTAAGAAATTAACCGCACTTTTTGTAAAATCGCCACTAATTACAGTACAACCAAGGAAAGGTATGAAATTAACTGCACTCTTTGTAACATCGCCTCTGATTACAAGCAAGGAAAGGCGTGTAATCAGCCACATTCTCTGTAACACCCCCACTGCTTATAAGCAGGGGAAGACCTGTAATGAACCTCAACTCTTTGTAACATCGGCGTTGATTACAGGCAAGGAAATGCTCTTAGATCCCCATTAATTTTTGCTGTAATGCCTCCAGACTTTCTCCCCGTAATGTCATGCAGAACGAAGTGGTAATTGGCTCTCTTATATCTGGTTTCACTGGCTCAAAATCACAATATATATACCTTTTCCTTCCTGGGGCTTTCACCGTCGATGTGTTGGCTGAAAGCGCGGTGTTAACGAGATTATATATACGAAGGATGCTCATCTCTCTCTCTCTCTCTCTCTCTCTCTCTCTCTCTCTCTCTCTCTCTCTCTCTCTCTCTCTCTCTCTCTCTCTCTCTCTCATTATACCTATTTTGAGTATAAAAGCCAAGATGAAAGCTTAAATGGGCACCAGAGTGAGACATAATGTAGGATGATTCAGAGCTGATATTAATAGAATAAAACAATTACTTTCTTCTCGTTTTATAGATTTCTTTTTTGGAGGATGAAAAAGAGAAGGGAAACCATTTAACACTTACGATTATTTTTCCGTCGTTATATAGATTTCTTTTTGGAGTACGAACTAAACACGAGAATTTTCAGCATACGTGTTTATTTTCCTCACCCTCATAACATTTTCTTTGAAGGATGAACAAGAGCTTCTGCTCTTACGCCTACTTCTTTCTTGTTAATAAGATTTCTTTTGGGGTATGAACAAGGAATAAGAGAAGACTCTGCACTTTGTTTTTCTTGTCTTTCCTGTGAGAGCAAATTTCAAAGACTGGGATCTAAGTATGAGTTTGTAATCACCCACCTTCCTCCTCCTCCTCTCTCTCTCTCTCTCTCTCTCTCTCTCTCTCTCTCTCTCTCTCTCTCTCTCTCTCTCATCATTTCCCCATTTCTTACACTCCGTCTCCCCCAACTTTCAAAATATCCTTCCCCCCTTTCTCACACTCCCTATCCCCCACCTTCTCTCTCTCTCTCTCTCTCTCTCTCTCTCTCTCTACCTATCCACCAAACCCAGCCTCAGATACGCTAGGGATGGACGGCAAGTGTGTGAATGGACGTGCCAAGCCTCACCTACTAACCTACTCCGCGTCCCTGGAAGTTGACCTTCATGTTGCCGGCGAGGCCCCTGACCATCACAGAAAACCCATCATATATTGTGGGTAACTGGCTTATTCTCTCTCTCTCTCTCTCTCTCTCTCTCTCTCTCTAGCAGTATCACGTCTTTGATTGGCGTATCCATGACTAATAGATATCCATTCAACATAACAACCACCTCAGATCTATCCCATACAGTCTGTGTCTGCCTATTCTCTCCACAAATTTAATTCTTCGTGGACTACAAAAATCAAAACAGGCTAGAATATATGATAAGAGATATGCACTAACACTTATATAAGCCAATTTATCATAAAGTAGATGGAAATTAAGTTCTCAGAGTATAGTTCTAAACCTAGGAGACTGGTTAGAAAATTTCACTGATGCAAGCTGGCAATCTGGTATGTTATGGGGCTAATTTCCCTCTAAGTAAGGCTGATAGAAAATTGCTATAAGGTGTGATTTTAGCAAAGTAGCTGCAAAGTAAGCGCACTAGTAAAAAAACAGCTCTGTAATGTGAATGAATGGTATGAATAATTTTACACAGCAAGTCTGGTTGGA
>NC_136981.1:6202413-6332413 GCF_032717465.1 Coenobita brevimanus
TTCTCACAAAGAGCAGGAAAGGTATGGCCACATACGAACACGAATAGACCTAGGTTTTGAAAAGGCCCAGGCAAAAAGAAGGGTCCTGAATGAGAGAGAGAGAGAGAGAGAGAGAGAGAGAGAGAGAGAGAGAGAGGGGGGGGAGGGAGGGAGAATCACCAGCTACATTACAAAACTATCGTAATGTTCACTTACACAACAGGCCAATGGCGGTTGCAAAATCCTGCATAATGTGACTGCGTTGTACACACACACACACACACACACACACACACACACACACACACACACACACACACACACACAAAGGGATACTTAGAGTTAGCCCATTCAGTAAGATCACTACGACGATTGCGATGATTAACAGGAGAGAGAGAGAGAGAGAGAGAGAGAGAGAGAGAGAGAGAGAGAGAGAGAGAGAGAGAGAGAGGGAGAGAGAGAGATTGAACCCCAACTCAATTTCAGTCCCACTCACCCAAGAAGATCTCATTCAACTTAGACATTTTAGAAGGAAGAGGGTTTGATATACAATTCCTTTCACTAACCTCTTTGCCTAAAAATTTCCCTCTTGCGGTGAATAAAATTGATTTGAGGTGGCAAAAATAAAATGATAGAATACGTTACCTGAGTTACTGAGAGTTTTAGAGCAAATGAGAGAGGGACACAAGTGAAGTAAAGTTGTATACGTGATGGGGTAATTGACTCTCTCTCTCTCTCTCTCTCTCTCTCTCTCTCTCTCTCTCTCTCTCTCTCTCTCGCTTATTACCCTATGACTCGCTGGTTCTCACTCATTCACACTCACGCTCACTCACGCACTTCCTGACTCACCTAACCTACATTCATTGCCTTGCTTACTCACTGTTACACACACACACACACACACACACACACACACACACACACACTGCCTCGTTTACCGTTTCTAATTTATCCACACTTACTGGCACACTTCCTCTCTCTCTCTCTCTCTCTCTCTCTCTCTCTCTCTCTCTCTCTCTCTCTTATCACCCTATTCAGTAACGATACATAATTTATTTTTTATTCCGCCGGACGATTTATTTATCATTAGAAAAGTTAATTATAATGGTGGTAGTTGTGGTAGGGTTGTGGTGACGATGGTAATTGTGGTGATAGTGGTAGCTGTAGTAAGGTAATGCTGGTAGCTGTAGTAATGGTTAGGTTGGAGTGATGCATGTAGTTGTGGTAGGGCAATGGTGATGGTGGTAGCTGCAGGGAAGGTGGTAGCTGCAGGGATGGTGGTAGTTGTGGTAGGGCAGCAGTGATGGTGGTAGTTGTGGCAAGGTAGGCGATGATGGTGGTTGTTTTAATGCTGGTAGTTGTGATGGTGGTAGTTGCAGTGATTGTGGTGGCTGAAACAGGGTATGTGATGATGGTGGTAGTTGTGGTCGCGATGGTGGTGGTGAAAGCGGGTGTGGACGTGAATGGTGGTAGCAGTGACGATAGAGGTAGTTAGGAAGGAAGTGATAATTGCAGTAATTGTGGTGATGGTGGTAGGAGATGGGTCTCAAATGGGTGCCAAAGTGTAGGGTAGAGATGAATGGAGATGAATGAATGAATGAATGAATGAATGAGTGAATGAATGAATGGATGGATGGATGGATGGATGGATGGATGGATGGATGGATGGATAAAAATGAATAAATGAATGAATGAAATGATAGGTGAGTAACATATAGGTGGATGGGTGGATGGATGAATGTGTACTAAAGAAGAAGGTAGAGATGAGGAATGATGATGGGTGAATGGATGGATAAATGAATGACTAGATGGATGGATGGTTGGACTCACAAATGAGTGAATGAGTATATGGATGGATGAATGGATGGAAGGGTAATAGGTGGGCAGATGAGTGCCAGTGTGAAGAATAGGGATCAGAAGGGATGAATGAATTGGTGGATGAATGGATGAATGAATGAATGAATGAACTGATGAATGGATAACAGATGCATGGAGAGGTGTCAAAATATGGGGTAAGGATAAGTAGTGATGAATAAATGGATAGATGAAGTGGATGGTTGGATGGAGTGGATGGATGGATTAAGTAGATGGATGGATTCATGAATAAGTATATGAATGAACGAATGAGTGAGTGAATGCATGAATGGATGACTGAATGAATGGAAGGATGATTGAATATGTAGATGAATGGGAAATGAATGGATGTATAGAGTGTCAGAGGAGAAGATAAATGAAATTAGGAATGAATGGATGGATGAATGGATGAATAAACGGATCCATGGATGGGTTAGTGGATGTTTGGATTTATATGCTAATGAATGAATCTCTCTCTCTCTCTCTCTCTCTCTCTCTCTCTCTCTCTCTCTCTCTCTCTCTCTCTGGTGCTAGGTACAGAGTGATCCACATGTCTCACTCACTTCCCACGATACACTATGCTATTGTGTCATCCTTATTCGGTCCTCGCCTCCCCCTCTTCCTCAGTCTTCTTTCAATCTCGTCTTTTTTCCTCTTCCTCATTCATCGTCCTCTTCTTCCTCTTCCTCATTCATCATCATCTTCTTCCATCCCCTCTGCTTATTTCGATCTTTTCTCTCCTTGACCTTGCATTTTCTGTTTCTTCCAGACGGTGATGATATGGGGAGAGACAAAACTGGATCTAGGAGAGCGTTGTGTTGGTGATGTGGATGTGGCGAAAAGTTTAGAAGAATGTAGAAGAGAGATTAACTAGGAGAGTGTATGGAAGTGAGGTTAAGGAGAAAAAGCGTAGAAGGGGAGTGGACACCGAAAATGAAATTGAGGGACGGGAAAGTTAGGTATACGAATGAGGGTCGTGGGAACTGGAGGTCGGGCAGCCTGATAACAGATGACAGGGTGACGTGGAGGCGATTTATTAGTGGCCACCCCTTCTGAGGTCAAGGCGTCTGACTAGGTAGACAGACAGACAGACAGGCAGATAATTATATAGACAGGAGGATAGATAGACCAACAGTCAGAGATAGTAAAGTCGTCTACAACTTTCTCTACCTTATCAAACGCCTAATCCCGTAGTTCATCCAGTGTGACCATGACATTGTGCCTACTCATAACCCCTACTCTCTTGCCTCTCACAGCCGACGTCCCTCATGCACTCCTAATCCACTTCAATCTTCCACATCGTTGTCGGATCGTACCTATTCTTGATGTGGTCTCTCTCTCTCTCTCTCTCTCCTTACATACCCCACTTGCTCACTCGCCAGTGCAAAAATGTTATCTTTCTTACAGACACCATCTTATAAACACTTAAACACTATCTCTCTCTCTCTCTCTCTCTCTCTCTCTCTCTCTCTCTCTCTCTCTCTCTCTCTCTCTCTCTCTCTCTCGGCCACCACCACAGGAAGATCCGTTACTCGACCTCCTCCTCCTCCCCCTCCTCCTTCTCCTTCCCCCTCCGACAAACTTCTCACGGCCGTTCCCACAAAGCTTCGTCCGTCCTAGTAAAAACCACAAGCCCCCTGAACGAAACCCACTGGAAACACACCCCTCGTTCATTCAGAAAATCATAGCTATTAAGGCGGCATTGGAAGGTCGGGCGGTAAGGGTGGTTTTTGCTGGCGGTATTGGCGGGATTTTCGACCGAACGGGAGGGGAAGGCGCGCGACGGAATGTGTGTGTGTGTGTGTGTGTGTGTGTGTGTGTGTGTTGTCGCTCCATTTCATTCTCAAGTTTAGTGGGTCAATTCGGAGGCGAGGGCTAGGCTAGGCTAGGCTAGGCTAGGTTGTGGCTATGTTTCTGTCTGTCTGTCTGCCTAGTTTCTGTCCCTGTCTCACTCTGTCTCACTATCTCTATCTTTAACTATCTGCCTTTCTATATGCCTGTCTAATTTTGGGTTATGACTGTATATCATTTCATTACATCTGTTTACCTTCAACTTTCTCTTACTCTGTCTCTAACTGTCTAACTTTCTCTCGTCTAACCAACTTTAATTCTTCCTCATTATCACTGTCTCTAATTCTTGTAATCTGACTTTCTCTTTAGCTGTCTAACTTTCTATCATCATTTATAATTACCAGTTAATTCCGTTCTAGCTGGCAAACTTTCTGTCAGTCTGTCTAAACTTACGTCATTCTGTATAACTCAGTCCACCTGTAGTTATAATCGACCTGCCTGTCTTAAACGATCTCTCTCTCTCTCTCTCAGTCGCGTACCAGCCATAAAACAATCACGCCTCGCCCCCACCGTGAGTGTGAGATTCAGCACAGCCAAGGAAATAGCATAGTTACCCACGCCCGATTCTTTGAGCTTGAAAGAAAATGGATTATATTATTATTAATTTTGGCTGTTATCTTTATTTACATTACCTGTGGGCGAGGGATCTGCACTGAGAAACTTAACCCTTTGTGGCAGTAAGATGCCTATATATTATTTCTACTTTTTCATTATTAATATTATTATTATTATTATTATTATTATTATTATTATGTACGTACTGCTGAGGGCACGGAGTTTTTTTTTTTTCCCCTATACTTCATTTGCCTTCCTAATTTTCCTGTTCTACCTCTTCCTTCTCTCCTACTCTCTTTTTCTACTCTCTTTATCCTTTATCCCTCCTTCCACCCACCTACTCTCTTCTGCCTCTGCTCTTTTCTTCCTGCCTTCCTCCTCTTCTTTCTTCCTACCCTCTTCGTCTTGTATTCTTCCTTTTTTTCCTCTTTTCCCCTTGCTCTCCTCCTTTCTTCCAACTCTTCTTAATCTCTTCACTCCTCCTTTTCCTCCTCCTCCTGCTCTTCCTCCTCCTCCTCCTCCTCCTCAGCCTCCTTCGTGTTTTCTCTGGATCATCTGCTTCCTTCCATATCCTCTTTTTCCTGCTATCCTGTTCCTTCTGTTTGGTTGCTCCTTCTTTCCTTCTGTCCTTCATTTCCGACTCTCTCTCTCTCTCTCTCTCTCTCTCTCTCTCTCTCTCTCTCTCTCTCTCTCTCTCTCTCTCTCTCTCTCCCAATACAGAAAAGTTAGAGAAAAGAATGATGTAGGCCAAGAAAAGAAGGAAAAGGAGGGGGAGACAGATAGAGAGATAGATAGATAGATAGAGAGATAGATAGATAGAGAGAGAGAGAGAGAGAGAGAGAGGAAAACACTCGACACCAAATGAGCTGTTTTTCTGGCAATTTTTTTTTTTCTGACAGTACCCACTTTCTAATCCAGCCCAGTACATTTACCCCGGCGCGGTGGGTAGGGAAGGTCGCGGGGAGAGAGAGAGAGAGAGAGAGAGGGGGGAGGGATGGGATAGATTGGAAAGGTATAAAAGAGATAATGAATAAAATGTGGGTATGTGAAAATGGCAAAGATGGATGGTAAAGGTGAGAGAGAGACAGAGAGAGAGAGAGAGAGATTCCAATATTTTCATCTCCCCCTCACATTTTGGTACAAACTATGCGCATATTAAAACGGCAATAATAACATACAAGAAAATGCTCAGGTTTGTATGCAAAATAAATCACTTAGAAAGAGGTGTAACGAAAACTGCAATTTCTCCTTCAAAGAACACTAGATTCATTCACTTATTCATCTATTCATTTTCCTTTTTTTATTCATTAGTTCAATCAATTCATCCACCACCACCATCATCGGTGTTAATATTCCTACCTCTTTTCTCATCATCATTATCATCATCATCATCATCATCATCATCATCATCATCACTACCATCACCATCATCATCATCATTTTTCGACCTCCTTTCTTATCATCATCGCCATCATCCCGACCCCCTTTCCCCATCACCACTATCGTCATCATCATCATCATCATCACCACTTTTCCAGATTTACCTATAGCATCACTCATTTACCCACCTATGTTATTCACCTCTTACTCAGTTATTCACTTCCTCATTCCCACTAAAAATACTTCCGGTTCCTATTCACCTGTGCGTAGAGAAAGTTGGGGTGAGTACGCAGCCTCACCACGGGAGAGAGAGAGAGAGAGAGAGAGAGAGAGAGAGAGAGAGAGAGAGAGGTTAGGGAGATGGGCGAGTGAATATGAGAGAAAGAGAGAGAGAGAGAGAGAGAGAGAGAGAGAGAGAGACTTAAGCCGCTTTTTGTAGTGTTCATCATGGGCATACAATTTACTACAGAAGAGTGACTCAAACAAAATAGTCCCAGCTGCTTAGCCAAACGAGTGGCTTCGGAAAAACTTGCATATTTTGTCAAGATGGCTTTCACGAAGGCGTTATTCGTCCTGCCAACGATGAACAAGTCACCTCAGTTCCAAGGAATCGTTTTAGGGGTGTTTGTGCTGAACTAACGGCCCTGTACTAAGCTATTACACAACGTATTTACCCTTATCAGTAGATTTCCCAAGCAAAGCCCTTATTCTCTCTGGAGGGCAACTTTATCTGGCACTACTGACAATAATGGGCAGTCAAGGTGGTACTGAATGCTGCTTCAATATCTGCTATTTACCACCGACAGGATCCCAAAGTATTCAGGGATATTTACGAATCACGACAATACGCCTTCACTTCGACTGCTGCAAGCCGTCTCTGGATTCCAACAATAAGATACACAATGCCAGTTTGTGCCTCAGAAATTCTTAGTTACACTCCTTAGATTTGAAATTTGGAGATATATTGGCCGAGTGTAGATAAAATCCACATTATTATCCTTTAGTACAAAAAATAAACAAAATAATGCCCGAAATGTTTAAAAGCAAATGAAGAGGGTAATCTGTTAATAGCGTTTGCTTTCTGATGCCATTTCGGAAGTATTGCTAAAGGGTAACAGGTATCAACATTATTATACCATTGGCTGAATTGACTTTTGAACGTTCCGAGGTTACTTTCTAGGTAGTAATATGAAATCGACATCCAATCAATAAGGTACAGTTTTGTACATTTCATATTTAACGAATATTAATTATGTCCGTGGTGGCAGCCCCCAGACTGACGGTACGATCATGGCGGGATGGATTGGCAGAAAACAACATGGTGTCACTTCCTTTTTGTTTGAAAATGTATAAAAATTGTATTACGCCAGCAGCAGACTTCAACCCACCCCTGGGGAATGTTTTACTTGGGACGATATCGTATGAAACTGCATAAAACTGTATGAAGTTGTATGACCTTGTATGATTTATTACCAAGATGTGACTGTACAACACCCAACATTATGAAGACTGGGTAGATGTGCAGGCAAGTAGTTAATGGTGAGTGAAAGACTGAGTGAATAAGTAATAAATTTGTGAGTGAATGGGTGATTGTGTGAATGAGTGATGGCTGAGTGATTTTGTATGTAAAGGAGAGAATGGTTTGGTGATTAGATAAGTGAGTGAGTGAGAGAAGGTGAATGGCTAAGGATATAGAGAGCGAGGTGATAAGGGTTGAAAGATACAAAAAAAAAAGTTTTATTACCACAACAGAACTCTCTTTCTTTCTCTCTCTCTCTCTCTCTCTCTCTCTCTCTCTCTCTCTCTCTCTCTCTCTCTCTCTCTCTCTCTCTCTCTCTAGCTATTTCGTTCCCTTCGGCATTTTAGATGTGGCAGAGAGAGAGAGAGAGAGAGAGAGAGAGAGAGAGAGAGAGATGGCATTCTCTTTTTACTTTCCTGTCTGTCTATCTACCTATTTTTCAGTCTCTCAGTCTATCTCTATCTATCTGTCTAACTATCCAGTACTTCGTCTATCTGCCATTCTATCAACTTATCTAACTAAAGTATCTAATTCCTCGCTTTCCCTTCTCCAATGTCCATCTCTCCACCTATCTTCCGCTCCTCCCTCTCTCTCTTTTTCTGCCTATCTGTTTATCTATTTATCTATATCTATCCACCTGCCTACCTATGTCTCATCTATCTATCCATTTCTATCTGTTTAACTATTTCTATCTATGTCTATTTCTATCTATCTATCTATATGTCTATCTGTTAAATAGTTGATCAGTCTACCTTTCTTCCTATCTCCTGCTTCCCTTCCCCTCTTCAGTGTCCACATCCCTACCCATCTCTCTCTCTCTCTCTCTCTCTCTCTCTCTCTCTCTCTCTCTTAGCACCCCTACCCCCCTCCGTAACCTCGTGCGCCACATTCCTTTCTGGTCAGTTCCCGGTCAGTGGGCCTCGGTCGATAGATAAACAGGTAGATGGGGAGATAGATAGATAGGCAGATAAAAAAATAGATGTAGGTAGAGAGGTAGACAAATAGATAAATAGATAGATTCAGAGAGATGGTTAGAAATGCAATCAGATATTCGTAGATAACATAGGGACAGATCGATAGAAATATAATGTAAATATAAAAATACCTGTAGATAGATTAAGTATAGATAGATAGGGAGCCAGACTCTCTCTCTCTCTCTCTCTAGATCAGATCAGATAATAATCGATTGGGTCAGCTTAGATAATATTAGCTTGTTAGACTAAATCAGAACACTTCAGGGTAAATTAGGTGGTTAGAGAAGGTCAGGTCATGTACAGGGTAGTCCATATGTTACCCAGCACAAGTCTCACGTGTTGCGGGGACGACTTAATCAACTTTACTGTCTACCTTCCATTCGTTTCCATTTACGTAACACCTTTTCCTGTTCCTGCTGTCATCTTTTTTCTTACTTTTTTTTATTTTATTTTTTTGTAAAGTTCATGAGGCAATCAAAATTATTTCACTCCTAAAAGCACAGTGAGCCGTCCCGGAAGACACAAGGCAGGAGAGCGTAACATATGAACCACTCTGTATACAGCAAGGCACAAAAGGTTATGTTGAATTTATCTTGCATTGGATTGACTTGGTATGGTTACGAAAAAGGAAACAGTCTTTAAAATTGAAGTGTTTTATCATTAGTGACTTTGGAGAGAGAGAGAGAGAGAGAGAGAGAGAGAGAGAGAGAGAGAGTAGCAGGTATAAACTGAAAGAAATATTCGAGGAGTATCTTAGTATATACGCCTCTCTCTCTCTCTCTCTCTCTCTCTCTCTCTCTCTCTCTCTCTCTCTCTCTCTCTCTCTCTCTCACTGGTAAACAGCTCTTCCGACTTATTCTCTTTCCTCTCTCCTCCCAATCTATCATCCCTTAATCCCTCCCTCCCTCCATATCAAAGACTAGCCGACACACTCACACACACACACACACACACACACACACACACACACACACACACACACACACACACACACACACACACACACACACACACACACATACATACATACACACACATACATACAAACATACACAAACACACTTACATACATACATACACACACACACATACACAAACACACATACGCACACAGGAACAGATAAGCGCACACACAAACACACACACAGACACACACACACAGACACACACACACACACACACACACACACACACACACACACACACACACACACACACACACACACACACACACACACACACACACACACACACACACACACACACACACACACACACACACATGAACAAATAAGCATAGACACATACGTACATTTACTCAACAAAACACACACTAATTAACATGCAAACAGGATCTCTCTCTCTCTCTCTCTCTCTCTCTCTCTCTCTCTCTCTCTCTCTCTCTCTCACACACACACACACACACACACACACACACACACACACACACACACACACACACACGTAACCACTCGCAGACACCTTACATCCGCATGCCCAGACGCTCAAACTTTCACAAGCACGCACATGCATCCACACACATACATACATACACACACACACACACACACACACACACACACACACACACACACACACACACACACACACACACACACACACACACACACACACACACACACACACACACACACACACACACACACACAAGATGTCCACACACACACACACACACACACACACACACACACACACACGCAGAAGGCAAGAGAGACCGACTGACCCATTTATGACCACTACCACCTCTCTCTCTCTCTCTCTCTCTCTCTCTCTCTCTCTCTCTCTCTCTCTCTCTTTCTAAAAAGCAGAGTATCCACCGTGTCTGTCAGTTATCATCATCGCCCTTTTGTTTATATATGTTTGTAAATATAGGTGTAGATAGATAGACAAATAGGTAGGTAGCCAGATAGATAGATGTAGAAATAGATACATACTACATATAATAAAAGCTTTCTTGTTAATCACCAGCTTATTATAAATGCAACTCAAATGGCTTCATAATCACCAAGTATTGTTCAATGCAACTTTCCCTACTTCATAATGGCGTAAATATTCTAGCATGCGACTCTCTCCCCTCTACAGGTAAGCAATTATGAGTAGCACACCGTAACCTCCCCAGTAAGTACCAAACCGCTTCTCGACGGTCCCAAGCTGATCAGACTGTGAGGCAAAGTTTGTTTCTATGGCCCCTGTTCATTGAGTATTAAAATTGTGGACCTTGATTTTCGTCTGAGATTTGCGTGCCGTTTTCTGTGTTAAAGAAGTGAAGGTTAATATTGCGTGTTTGCATTAAAGACCTGCGTGTACTAGATAGGCAGTGATTCTTAGCCTTCCTCTTTCGACATAAGTAGCAGTAGTAGTAGTAGTAGTAGTAGAAATACAGGTAATAGTTTTTTTTTTACCGGACAAACTTTCGCAGCTGACTTTTCATTGTAAAGGGGTTTAATAAAAGTATTTAGTATAGTAATCTTTTCACTGTATCGAAAGTAAAATATTAAAGGAAGCCATCTTGAAGCACGAAATTAAACCCTGCATTCTGACGACCTTTTCCTTTTTTCTTTTTTCTTTTTTTTTCTTTTTTAGATCAACACTGACAGTTTCGACATAAACATGTCTTGTAGAGAAGAGGTTCATCTATCTATCTAGCTGCCTGTCTATCGCCATACGCCTTGATCTTGGTTGGGGTGGCCAAGGGATTAATTGTGGCTATATATACAATCTTTCTGGTTTGATCAGTCTCTCCTAACCCAAAAAGCAAGTATGACAGAAAATATACGTTGCTGGATAAACGGGGTCAGGATAAAAATAATAAAATTAAGTATATCTCATCAAACAAAGGGAGATTCATGTCATGTATAAAGGAGGTTCAAGAAAAAAAATCATATAGTATGCCTCATCGGATAAAGGGGGGTTCAGGGTATATGTCATCAGATAGAGGGGGTTCAGGCAATGTATGGAGGGATGCAGGCTAAAAATAATAAATAATCTCATCGGATAGAGGGGGTTTAGGTTACTTATATCGGATTGGCTGTGGTTGGGTTCAGTGGCCTGGAGCACTTCACATCCTACCTTCTGACCGTCTTAATGTAATTGCTATAGGAGAGTACTTATAAAATGAATAGAGCAGTCAGGTGGTAGCACGAAGACAAGTAGTTAGTAGTAGTAGTAGTAGTAGTAGTAGTAGTAGTAGCAAAAGTAGTAGTAGTGGCGGTAGCCTAATAGAAGTAGTAATAGTAATAATAGTAATAGGAGTAAAAAGAGACATAGAATATTTCCCTGTGGACTACACGAGGGTCAAAAAGTCAGACAATCTATTTTAGCTAAGTCTCAATGTTTCCCTAGCATACGGCTCGCTATAGACGATGTTTCAGCCAGGTCCCTAATTGTACTGGTGGGTGAGAAAGGAGAAGAAACAATTACTGAGCATCTCCTGTTGTGCATGTGTGTAGTATTCTATGTCTATAAAAAATGTCATATTGATAATTAACATCTCTCACATGGCGATTTATTTTAGGGGGCTATCTCCAGCCTCTCTCTCTCTCTCTCTCTCTCTCTCTCTCTCTCTCTCTCTCTCTCTCTCTCTCTCTCTCTCAAGATAGACAGGTTAGACATCGCCTTCAAAAAATTTCTCAGTACCAAATGGCTCTCCTAAGCTCACCAAAATTTCATACAACATAAAAAATAAAGAATTAAAAAATATAATTGATCCACACCTCAGCCTACACCTGGGGGACCACCTTGGCCTCCAGACGTTACCTCCTTACAATTGGCATAATTCCAAAAAAGCGAGACCTCTACCAACAACAGCTGGCGGCTCCACAAATTACTGTACTTAGCCGCGACTACTCTGAGGGGGCGTATTTACAAACATTCTTAGCTTTATAATTTACTTGCTGGTAGTACTTTTCATCCTCTCCGCCACTGAAGCTGGAAGTGGCTATGCATTCACCTCTGTCTGTTTGTTTGGTTGTCGGCAAGATCTCTCAAAAAGTTGTTGATGGATTTCAATTAAGTTTTGTGAATGTATGGGTCGTGGGCCAAGGAATTTTGCTGGTGATCTGATTTCGAGTCCCAGTTCAGAACTCTTTTTTGTTTGTCCTCAAGAAATCTCAAAAAGATATCGATGGGCTTCAATGAAAGTTTTGGATATATGGGTCATGGGCCAAGGACGAGTTCAATAAATTATGGTGGTGATCTGAATTAGCTGGCATAGGAGTTGGTGGAGGTGTGAACTCTCTGAAGACGCTTAACTCATTATTAGTAGCAGTACTAGTTAAAATGAGTTGTAATGTGTAAGACTGCATGTTGAGACTAATAATCATTTTTACAGATACCAAACACTTCACAGCCAAACTAGAATGAATAATTAAAAAAGAAAAGAAAAAAGATCACGACCCGATGTGTGACAATAAATTGCCTTATGGAATTCCTTTATCGTAAAAAAAGAAAAATGGTTAAGCTCCTTTACGAATCCATCCCGGCCTAAGTACTCTCCCGCACAGCTCGGCCGCAGAACACATTAGCCGCGATTACTCTGCCGCGTCGACTAGTCCCACCATTATATAATTTAGATGGACTGTGAGCGACTGGGACTGCGGTTTTTGTGGTATGACAGACAGCCACTGACTCATACGAGGCTGGAAAGGCCGAAAAAAAAAAGAAAGAAAGAAAGAAGAAAAGAAAAGCGTGAAAATAAGTGAAATGTTATAAGAGATGGTTTCTGAGATTAGGTGGCATGGTAAGTTTGGAGCAACTCCTCGTAAGTGATTAATTTTGCATATTATACTTTACTATTCTCTCGTGTGCTATTTACATCGCTCTAGCATCGAGACTGTTCGTATCATTTACAAACAAGAGGACATTGAGGAGTAATCTGCAGAATATATCACTCCCACGACTCCATACTGAATAATATTCTTTTACATAAGCAAATCAATTACAAAAAAAGAAGGCATAAGAATTGTCCCACATTCCCTGGTCCCAGCAAAACTACCATTATACCGTACCAGCCATCCCAGGGCAAATGTATACTGCAGTGCTACATCTAATGAGTGGATGGTAGGGGTCCTCACCTACTAAACGTATAAATATCACTAAAAAGGCGTAAAAATTTCTGTCCTACATTCGCTGACCCCACAAAACGCCTATTACACCGTACCAGCCGTCCAGGAGAGAATACGTACTTCAGCGCTACATCTAATGAGTGAATGGTAGGGGTCCTCACCTACTAAACGTATAAGTATCACTAAAAACGTATAGAAATTTCTGTCCCACATTCCCTCACCCATACAAAACGTCCACTATACCGTAGCAGCCATCCCGGAGCAAATGCGTACTTCAGCGCTACATCTAGTGAGTGGATGGTGAAGCTTTAAAAATTCTGTCCCATATTCCCTCACCCCCGCAAAACATCCTTCACACCGTACCAGCCATTCCAGAGCTTGTGTTTACTGACCGCTGGAAAACTGACCGCTCCCCCAGCCAACCACATCCGTCCACACCACCACACCGCACCCGTTCGTTCCTTTTCCACCCCCTCATCGCCAGAACCTGACCGAAATACTAACGGAACCGCAGAATTCGTGTGTGTGTGTGTGTGTGTGTGTGTGTGTGTGTGTGTGTGTGTGTGTTTTCCTTCTTTAAACCAAATTGTCCCGAGTTGAAATCTTGACACCTTAATTTTAGACACTCATGATACACTGTCCCTGTGTGTGTGTGTGTGTGTGTGTGTGTGTGTGTGTGTGTGTGTGTGTGTGTGTGTGTGTGTATTGGAGCTGATTCTCGTGTGTGTACAGTATCTGTGTGCTCCCAGGTTCTTTCTTTCTCAGTGACCTTCATCATTATCGCAGTCTTTATTCCAGTGTCAAAGAATGGAATGAGAAGTAGGGTTGGACTGAAGATGATGATGATGACAGGTAAGGTCGTATAAATGCACTGAAGACCGTATACTTGCGAACCTGTACTTCTTACCACCAAGAAAATATATTCAGCTAAAAAACAAATCCCTTATATTTATTAAAGAGGCTAATGTTTCTTTTACTAACATGGGTGACTGCACACTGAAAAATCAATTGTCTCGGTGGACATACAAGGCGAGGAATGATTTGATTAATACCTCTCGGCTACACGATGTTCTTAATGTACATAAATATAACAAAAATACAAGTGTTGTGTGTATACGAATGAATGTGCATGTGTGTACGGCGTGTGCAGGTGTGTTTATGTAAATTCCTGTGTACAAATGTGTTCAAGCATGCGAATGTACTGCACGTGTGTGTGTGTGTGTGTGTGTGTGTGTGTGTGTGTGTGTGTGTGTGTGTGTGTGTGTGTGTGTACCTATGTAAATGGCTGTGTAAATAAAAACAGCACCTGTATGTAGAAAAACGCACACATGAGTAGATATATGTATGCGTGATGTGTGCGTGCGTGCGAGACTTTTCAACACCAATTTCACGCATTTTACGAGAGGCTACTGAAATATTCATCTTGTTTCGCTACCTCGTATTTAGGTCGGGTTGGACAATTAGGTGTTTTGTTGAATATATTATGGGAGTTGGGGAGGAATTATTTTTCGTCTCTGCATGCGATGGTACTGAAATGAGAGAGAGAGAGAGAGAGAGAGAGAGAGAGAGAGAGAGAGAGAGATTATGGCAAATCTGACCCTGTGAGGAAAAAAATATATCCATTCTGCTATTTTCCTCCTTATCCTGCTGGTATTAATTCTGTTATTATTTTAGGTACCAACAATTCTCTCTCTCTCTCTCTCTCTCTCTCTCTCTCTCTCTCTCTCTCTCTCTCTCTCTCTCTCTCTCTCTCTCTCTCTCTCAATTCGTATTTTTCACTTTGTTATTCACTTCATTTTGGCTGCGACTGGTAGGCAGATGTATGAAGAGAGATAAAAAATATAAGCAAGGAATATTATTTGCAATTTTGGGTCAAGCAAGGCCATGTTACCCCCAAGGAAGTGTTGAAAATCTTAAGCCATCCCTGACCTTCATCTGTTTCTTGCCCCCCTCCCTCTCTCTCTCTCTCTCTCTCTCTCTCTCTCTCTCTCTCTCTCTCTCCCTCCCTCAGTCGTACTCCTCCCTTCCTCCATCTCCTCCCACCCTCCTTCCCTCAACCCAATCCCTTAACTCTTCCTCCTTTCTTCAGTCCATCCCTTCCTTCCCTCTCTCTCCTTCAGTCCTACCCCTCCCTCCTTCTCTCCCTCCATCAGTCTTAACCTTCCTCCCGTTCCTCCCTGATTGTTGACTCCTTCCCTTCCCCCTCCCTCGCTGCTGGCACTCCATCCCTCCCTCCCCACTTTCCTTGCCCAGAGTTGCCTTTCCCTCCCTCTCTCCCATCCTCTCCCTCAGTCTAACTCTCCCTCCCTTCCCCTTCTTCCTGCCTTCCTTCCTTCCTTGCTTCCTTCCTTTCCTCATTGCTTCCTCCAACTTCAACATTAGTCTTCTACGGGGAAATAAATATGTCTTTTGAAACTCTATCCTAAAAATTTATATCTGAATGTGTCTTTAGTTTTTTGAGGACTTATTTTCATGGGTTTTGGAGGCTCTGAAATAAATCCTCCTTATATTTCTACATTCAGGAGGTTAACATTTTCTCTTATGTTACTTATCCAAAATTCGTACATAAAAGTAACAGAATTGCTTATCAAACATCCGTGTACCATGAAAAGAAATCGCTAGAGAGAGAGACAGACAGACAGAGACAGAGACAGAGACAGAGACAGAGGGAGAGAGAGAGAGAGAGAGAGAGAGACTCTCACTGCTACCAGCGTCTTGGGAACGGGGTCGCTGACACACACATACGCACATAACCTCTCTCTCTCTCTCTCTCTCTCTCTCTCTCTCTCTCTCTCTCTCTCTCTCTCTCCCTACCTACCTATCTGTATCTGATAGGACCGATAATAAACAATTTTTTTTTCAGGAAGTGTAGTCGAAGCAGTTGTTACTTAAACTGATAATAGTCCCCTACATGTATTGAGGTTTCAGCAATAAATAATAAACGGATTAAATCATCAACACCCAGTGCCAAACAGTATCCCATAAGGTGCGTTACAGGTTCCTAATGCTACGTTACCGTCTAATACATTTAACCTTATCAGCAAGAGAACATCTTCTCATTCCTTGATACCTTTTACTTCCAAATTCCAGTCCAATTTATTAATCTAAAAAAATATATATATATAATGTAGGGGTAAAAAAAAAAAAAGGCTTTATGTATATTTAATCCCACAATCTAAAAATTCTCCCCCAAACTGAAGGAAATTGGAGTAGTCTTTTTACCTCAATGTTAAGTAGTTTTAAAGTGAACAAAAAACTTGAACATTTTCTTTTCTTTTAGTGTAGAAACATTGTTGAGTTATAAGGTAATTAGCAAGTTCTGATGTAAATTGCCATCTCCGCATAGTACTGATTTATAACAATAGATTAACCCTACAGTAGAATACGATGCTAGTCACGAAGAAGAGCTATGGAAACGACGTAGAACCACAGTACTGTCCTCTTCTGCCACTGATCTACGTTAAATAAGCTGCAAATGGACGAAAATCTGGACCAGGTTAAGGTGAAACACTTACAGCAGCAGGAATACAGTAAAAATACATGATGGAGATGAGGGGGTTGGAGGGTACGTGACCGAGCTACTCCTCCAGTGACAATGCATTTTCAAAGTCTCCAGTTCCGTTTTGAAGTTAAGAATATGAAGGAGAAGAAGAAGAAGGAGGAGGAGGAAGAGGAGGAGAAGGAGAAGGAGACGGAGAAGGAGGAGGAGAAGGAGAAGGAGGAGGAGGAGGAGGAGGAAGAGGAGGATACTGACTGTCTTCCTCAATGACCCTTGTGTACTCGACAGGCATTGATCTGAGCCTCATTTTTTTTTTTTTTTTTCGTTAACAGGCAATGATGACCCTAACCCACAGATGGTAAAAATATATCAGTTATCACTATAGTTCTTTCACCTTAACCTGGCCCAGATTTTCGTCCTACAGCCTTATTTCCTGTAGCTCAGTAGCAGAATGAGACAACACCACACCTTTAATCAACTTAGGAATGGTCTGTCGTGGTCTCATAGGTAAATAAAGGTGCTTCTCGTTTTCCAGAAATGCTACTCAGTTTATCTATATTCTAACTATTAAAATATTTATCTGCCTATCTATGTTTATCTGTCTGTCTATCTGTCTATCTATCCATCTGTCTGTTTGTCTGTCTGTATTTACATATTACTGCACTGATTTTTTAAAGTACGTAAGCAGAATATCCTATTCATGCCGACAGAAAGCTACATATTATATTAATGTATGAGAGAGAGAGAGAGAGAGAGAGAGAGAGAGAGAGAGAGAGAGAGAGAGAGAGAGAGATTGTCCCAGCATTTTTTAAGTTCAATGTCCCATTTACTTTTTTTCCTAATCATTCACCCACCTAATCATTAAAATCTCTTTCTCTCTCTCTCTCTCTCTCTCTCTCTCTCTCTCTCTCTCTCTCTCTCTTAGGTAGGTCAGGGCAGGTCATCACGACAACCTTGAATATGCATGAGTGACCCGACACAGAGAAGAGGAGGGGGAGTAGACGCTGCTAACAAAGAAAACCGTGATGCGTCAGTGATTAACAGGGTACTCTATTACATTTTTACCGCCCCCTCCCTGTAATAATCTCTCTCCTTTCTCAGCTCACTAATTGCTTCCTTGGAGAGTTTAATTAGTTATGCAAAGTGACTGTGGCCATCATGGGTGCTGAAAGTATCTGAATATTTTAAAGGAGTTAAGAATGTGAAGAGGAAGACTGAGCACTGGATATAGGAGTAATGTTTTGAGCAGTATTCCAGGCGGTGTAGATTTTAAGTGATCATTATAGGCGATGTACATTTTAAGGGATCATTATAGGAGGTGTGCAGTTTTAAGGGATCATTATAGGCGGTGTACAATTTTAAAGGATCATTATACGCGGTGTACAGATTTAAGCGATCATTACAGGCGGTGTACATTTTCAGGGATCATTATAGGCAGTGTGTCGTCCTGTCTCGGCTACCTCCCTTTCCTTGGGGGAAGCAGCCTAGGTATATAGATAGATAGATAGATTATAGGCGGCGTACATTTTAAGTGATCATTACAGACGGTGTACATTTTAAGGGATCATTATAGGCAGTGTACAATTTAAGGGATCATTATAGGCGGTGTACAATTTAAGTGATCAATATAGACGGTGTATAATTTAAGTGATCATTATAGAAGCGTACAATCTTTAGTGATCATTATAGGCGGTGTACATTTTAAGTGATCACTATAGGCAGTGTACAGTTTAAGTGATCATTATAGGCGGTGTACATTTTAAGGGATCATTACGCCTTCAGTACGAGGACGTCCTATTTCTCCTATTGACTCTACCAGACGATTTTCCTCAGCTCTGTAGGACGCCTTGGTAGTGAGAGGATCGACAAATCTCTCTTGGGCTGAGAGAGAGAGAGAGAGAGAGAGAGAGAGAGAGATAACTCACTCACGCAGGATATAACAGTCTGGTGTTTGCAGTAATTGAATATAAAATGGGTCAGACAGAAAGCTTTTTAGAAAATTTAGTAACAGGTCTGCGCCAAATTCCTATCCCCGTCCCCTTTCTTCCTTTCGTCCCGGTAGTACAGTATGCATGTCATGTTGGTGCTTTCGGTAAAACACACACACACACACACACACACACACACACACACACACACACACACGTTTTCAGACACAAATATCCAAGTTTTCAGTCTCTCTCTCTCTCTCTCTCTCTCTCTCTCTCTCTCTCTCTCTCTCTCTCTCTCTCTCTCTCACACACACACACACAGGAGTCCAATCTCTCCAAAACCCACCCAGAACACGACACCAGGCCCTACGAATGCCTACGAAAATGTGAAAGGGGGCTCACGAACCGTCATTAGCGTTGGGTTAGGTGACTTGGAACAATGACGTGTGCCCATTAACCCCGCCAAGCTCGGAGTCGTAAAGAGGAGGCGATATGAACGAGGGACGAGGGTAGCCGAGAGTAACGGGATGGCGGTTTTAAGTTACCGGGTAGCACGCAGTTAGAGAGAGAGAGAGAGAGAGAGAGAGAGAGAGAGAGAGAGTTAAACTGATCTATAAACTTTCTTTCATTTGAATAATTTGCGGGGCTGTGAAATCAAAATGCTTTATTATCATGCTCACCTGAACTAATTAAAGAACACAGGTAATAATAAGACTTTCCCACACACCGGATACCACGTCCAGCAACCCACCCATGAAATCATTAACTTCTGGAGAGTGTATTTCTTTGCTTATTCTTATTCATCTTTAATTCTTACTATCTTCAGAAAATATCAATCACCTCAGGAGAGATATATCGAACTGACACCTTTCACTATCCCATTTACTAAGATACATCCTTTTTAAGCTAAATAAAACTGTTCTGGTATTAATAAGGTATATATTGAAATGAGGTGCTTGGGATTAAGAGGTTTAGAACAATTGAATCCCTGTGGAAGCTATGAATAGAAGTGCAAATCCTAAATAAAAGAGAATAAAGAAAATATAGAGAATAGGCTTGAAAGATGAGCCATGAATGGAGAATAAAACCAAAAAAACATGAAAAAGTAATAAAAATAAAAAATTAAAAGAAGGCTTCCGGTATGAAAAGTAAAACGTGAAAGAAAAAAAGGCTGGACGGTAAAAGTACTATGCTTATTCGTGAGTCTTAATTTTTTTGTAATGATTAACACTGATTTCTTTTTCCTTGAAGGTGGCAAAAAAAAATTCATCCCTCCTTGCGATACCTGTTCATCTATGAGAGAGAGAGAGAGAGAGAGAGAGAGAGAGAGAGAGATCATGTAACTACAGGGAGTCAATTCATTCACTGTGCACAACAAGACACTGCCACATCTCCCAGTCACACCTCACATTACCGCACCTCACTTTTGTCATCCCCCACACTGCCACCCCTCTACACTGCTACACCTCTAACACACCTCACACTGCCACACATAACACTGCAACACCTGGTACACTTCACACCCTCCGCCACGTAAACAGCACAGCCAAGACTATTAAACTGATAAAAATAAATCGCTAGGGAAGAGGTCGATAAAATAATGACGTAAGCAGCACGCTAAGAATATCAAACTGTTGAAAATAAATCGCTAGGGATGAGGTGTTACGGAACTTCCTCAGAGCCGACGGGAATACGGAGAGGTGGCTGACAGGTGGTGGTGGTGACGCGCCGTGTAGCAGCAACCACTCTCGAACTCCGGGGAGAACCAGTCAGACAAATCATTTACATAGTTGGCAAGAAAGTCGGAGGTCGGGTGGGTTGGGCGAAGACATTTTTGGGTCGTATTTATAAAGATTCTTAAATCTAACTCCTTTACTCTGAGGACGTATCTCTAATCTTATTCTTGTAGGTGTTAAGACGGTTTTATGTAGCTCTTTTTCAGCTTACGAGTGAGAGAGAGAGAGAGAGAGAGAGAGAGAGAGAGAGACAGGGGGGGAGGGGGAATCTAAAACGAAGGTAGTAAAAACAAGTGTGTGTGTGTGTGTGTGTGTGTGTGTGTGTGTGTGTGTGTGTGTGTGTGTGTGTGTGTGTGTGTGTGTGTGTGTGTGTGTGTGTGTATATGTGTGTGTGTGTGTGTGTGTGTGTGTGTGTGTGTGTGTGTGTGTGTGTGTATGTGTGTGTGTGTGTGTGTATGTGTGTGTGTGTGTGTGTGTGTGTGTGTGTGTGTGTATATGTGTGTGTGTGTGTGTGTGTGTGTGTGTGTGTGTGTGTGTGTGTGTGTGTGTGTGTGTGTGTGTGTGTGTGTAAGAGAGAGAGAGAGAGAGCGAGAGAGGCTGTCCTAAGCTGAATAAAATCGTCTAGAGGTAGTAAGAATAAACAGTGATACATAATGGTAGTGAAAAAGCTATCTTTATTGTATTTATTTATTTATTTATTTATTTTGCTACCCAAGACTATTTTACTAAACTGTGAAAAAAATCGCTCGTATTCAGGGGGTTAATGAAGGCTGTTCCAAAAATCTCTATCTCCTTAGCTGAATAAAATCGTCTGGAGATATGGAGGAGAAAATATATCACGTCCTCCGTCTAAAGGGGTTACTGGCTGTTGAGATTTGGGTTCGTATTCTCATGAGTTAAGGAAGCCCCCAAACACCTCTTCCATAGCGATTTATTTTTGGATATGTCTAGTTAATATCCTCTTGTACGTAATTTATGCTCAGTATGACGATATTAGAAGAATCTGTATGTCAATGACTAAGGCATTAAGATGTAATAAAAGAATAAATCGCTTAGGAAAAGGTGTTAGAGAGCTTCTTCAACCGACGAAAATAAAACACACACACACACACACACACACACACACACACACACTCACGTCTCAGTCTCATCCCACAATAAACATTTTTCCGTATCACTTTTTTCAAAAATCTTTTCGCTTCGTCCTATTTTTCACGTTACTGGTGCTGCAGAGGGACGCCTTCACGCGGTGGCACCAATATATCTGGGCAGCTCCACTACCCGGGTATACAAACATACCCCAGCTGATCTGTTCCCGCGAAAGGAGTGTGGTGGACTGCACAAGGGCAATTTAAGCCCGTAGGCCACTGGGATCACCTTTTAGTTGAACCGGTTGCTACTTGTACTACTACTACTACTACTACTACTACTATTACTACTACTACTGCTACTATTACTACTACTACTACTACTACTACTATCGCACTATTAACCACTCTAATTCAGCCGTGGATTATCTGACAGCATTATAGAGTTACGAGAAAAACACAGACTCTATTTCCTACTTAACTCAAGCTCTAAAAACGTTCATAAATACGCCTCTCAGTGATCGTAAAAAGCTAAGACCTTTCGTGAATACCGACAACCTCTCGGGCCTCATCGGCATTCAAGCCACGAGATCGCCTCAGGGATGGGTTCCGGAATGGGGGCATGGTTTCTCGTCATTTCACTGGGTTTCATTCCACTGGGTTTCATTCTGGAGGGTTTCAATCTGCCTGGTTATATTCCACTCGGTTTCATTCTAGTAGGTTTTACTCTGCTAGGTTTCATTCTTCCAGGTTTCATTCTGCTTGGTTTCATTCAATTGGGTTTCATTCCCCTGGGTTTCATTCCACGAGGTTTCATTCCACGAGGTTTCATTATACTAGGTTTAATTCTACTAGGCTTCATTCTACTAGGTTTCATTCTGCTAGGTTTTATTCTATTAGGTTTCATTCCACTGGGTTTCATTCTACTGGGTTTCATTTTACTGGGTTTCATTCTCCAGGGTTTCATTCTACTGGGTTTCATTCTATTAATTTTTTTCAACTAGGTTACTTTCTACCAGGTTTCATTTGGCAGAGATTTCTTCTACTAGGCTTGGTTTCATTCTACAAGGCTTCATTTCATTCCACAAGATTCCTCATTGTTTCACTAAATTTAGCCTCTTCACAAGGTTTCATTTCTCGAGGTTTCACTTCATTTCACCAGGTTTCGCTTCATTCGACGGCTTAGATTTCATTCAAAAAGGTTTTCTTTTCATTTCCACTAGGTGCCGTTTCATTCCACTGGATTTTGCTTCGTTTCACAAGTTATCGCTTGATCCTACGAGGTTTCATTTACTTTTACTAGGTTTCTCTTCATTCCACTACGTATCGCTCCACTAGGCTTCAGTTCAATCCACTAGGTTTCGTTTCACTAGGTCTGTCATCAGACTACTAGGTTTCGTACCACTAGGTTTCTCTTCATTCCACTAGGTTTCGTTCCATTAGGTCTCTCTTCATGTCACTGCGTTTCATTCTACTAGGTTTCGTTTTCTTCAGCAAGGTTTCGCTGCAGGCTTTTTTCTAGTTTACATTTCATTCGGTTTCATTTTATTCCATTTCGAGTCGTTTCACATAATTTCGGTTCATTACACTAGGTTTCCATTTGATACACCAGGTTTCGTTTCATCCCAGTTTTAACAGGCTTCACTTAAACCCGTAAATCAATGACTGAGAAGAATATAATTAACAGAAACACACACACACACACACACACACACACACACACAGGAGAGAGAGAGAGAGAGAGAGAGAGAGAGAGAGAGAGAGAGAGAGATTCCCGCAAGGTCAATGACAGCGTCCAGATTTGACCTCTAAAATACAATGGTGTTTTACTTTTATTTTATTCCAGGCATCGTCGGTCTATTTTCCTTTCAGATTAGGAGAGAGTAATTCGAAAAGGGGGTATATAAGTCGAAAGAAAAATATCCTATCTATACTAAATCGCTAATGGAAGAGTGCTACGAAGCCTCCTATCGCACCTGGGCTATTTCACAGGTATCATTTTCTATCAAGCCATTAACCCTTCTATAAGGCGGGTGATGGTGGATTTTACTGCCCTATTGTTATCTACAGACAACTTTATTTCGCTGGGGAAAACTTATCGAAATTGAGGTTAAATACAGACTAACCTCTACCTTTCACGACCGAGATTTTTTGTAAGTTGCAGTAAATTATACAGTATAGCAACAAAAAATATTAAATAAATAAAAAGCTACACTGAGAAGGCATCATGAAGGGGATAATAATTTCTTCATACTACCCATGAATATTATTAATGCCTCAAAATTTTCCTGTAATATATAACCCATATCACATGATCATGACTCAAACATTTATTTAACCCACCTGCGAACTTGGCGGTAGTATTACCTTAGTTACGAGTGTGGGAAAAACGAATGAAAGTAAATGGTAAATAATTCCAAAGGATACTTCTACCTCCTTCAAGTATTCTGACTTCTGGGTATTTCTTTAGCAGACAGATCGAGAAGGAGTCACTGCTCGTCTGAATCTCCTTTGAGGTCCCGTGAACATATGGTACAAACTCTGGCCACTCATTCGTGTTTCTAATTAGGCTTCTACAGTACTGAAGAAAAATGCGGTCAGTGCAAGGAGCAGCCAGGGTACAGAAGAGGCAGGTACGCAAGGAGAAAATATCCAGGTAGCCACGGAATGCGACAGAGGCGATGGGAAGGAGAGGTCACAGTACTTCTCTCAGATAACCTCTATTCTTAAACGTATAGAGGTTATGTGACTTATTGATCCCTGTACTGTAGATAGATTGCATAATTATCATTTCACTGAACCTGAGAGAGAGAGAGAGAGAGAGAGAGAGAGAGAGAGAGAGAGAGGAAATACGAGTCACAAGGGAGAGTATCTGTGGAACCTGCTGAAGAGAGCAGTAGGTCAGTGTGTCTGGTGTGTGAGGGGGGTGGGGGAGGCAGAGAGAGAGAGAGAGAGAGAGAGAGAGAGAGAGATGGGGAGCAAGAAAGAGAAGAGGGAATTGAAGAAGGGGAAAGAAGAAAAGGAAAGAGAAACTGAAAGAAGACAGGGAGAAAGAGACAGGAGGAGGAAAAGAAGGACACATGAACTGAAGAAGAGATAAAGAGAGAGGAAGACGTAAGATAAACGGAAGAGAGAAAGAAATGAGGAACACTGAAACGGAAGAAGTATAGGAAGAGAAGGAGAGAGACAAAGGAGCATATGAAGGAAGAAGAGAAAAATGAGGCAGGGAGAGAAAAATATATAGGAAGAAAGAAGGAGTAAAAGAATTACAGAAGATGAAATTCGCGAAATACAGAGATATTGAAAATATTAAAGAGGAAGGATGAGAATGGAAGTTACACCGAAAGAGACGATATAGATGAAATGGGAGAAGCGTGGAGAGAGAGAGAGAGAGAGAGAGAGAGTAGAAACCGCGGATAGTAGGTAGGTAGGCATGCAGGTGGATAGGCAGGAAGGTTTGTGGGTGAGCACGTAACCAAGTAAGTTAGTAGACAGGCATGTAAATTAGTACGTAGGTAGGTAGGAAGATAGGTAAGTGGGTAGGTAGGTAGTTACATGGGTAGGTATGTAAGTTGGTAGGTAAACAGGTAGGTAGGTAACTAGGTATGTAAGTTGGTAGGTAAACAGGTAGGTAGGTAACTAGGTATGTAAGTTGGTAGGTAAACAGGTAGGTAGGTAACTAGGTATGTAAGTTGGTAGGTAAACAGGTAGGTAGGTAACTAGGTATGTAAGTTGGTAGACAGGTAGGTAGGGAGCAGGATGGTTGGTAAGTAGGTGGGTAGGTAGTTTGATAGGTAGGTAGGTAGGTTTGTAAGTAGCAAGGTGAGTTGGTAAGTAGGTTAACAAGTAGATTAGTAGGCAGGTAGTTTGGTTGGTAGATTTATAGGTTGACTAACTGACAGGTAGTGTGGAGGATATGGGGGTGGGCAGATTGGAGATTCGCAGGTTAATTGGTAAATACACATATAAATAGGTATACGTATACTGCATCCACTCTAGCTTGGCTTAAGATTAACATTTCTCCATCTCGATTGCTGAATTATACAAGCGAATAACATTAGACCATAATGTTAGTCACAAAGAAGTGCTATGGAATGGAAGTAGAGCCGTAGCAACGTCGTATTCAGTCATTGACCATATGCAGCAAAATTACAAAATTTATCCCCACCAATCTAAGGTCCGTATTTATAAAGTTTTCTCTTTTTTGGTCGCTTATAAGATTTCTTGTGAAAGCGTTTATCTTCACTCGTTCCCAGCTGGCGAGGGAAACAGTTTAATCATTTGAATTTCGTTAAAACAGACATTACTTGTCAACCAAAAGACACTCCGACATGTAAATACACTCCTCCTAACACAGCACTACTAGCCCTATGTATGAGACAACCTAGGCATGTATTCAGTATGAACGGTGGGTGTTAGCGCCGAAATGGCAACTTGTGGAGTGTGTGTGGTAGCTAGGTACGAGGGTTACTTGGCCTTAGGGACCCTGTTGCAAAGCCCAGACTCGGACGCCTTAAAAAAAAAAAAATGAGCAAACAGCAAACATGAAGAAACCGAATAGAAACAAGATGATTTTTAATAATAATTTTCTACCACCAAGGCTTGTTTATATACATGCAGAGAGAGAGAGAGAGAGAGAGAGAGAGGGTACAGCAAGGAATGAAGAGGGGAACGACATAAAAATTTTCTAAATTTCTATAAACAATATCCGAGTAGTGACCAACCCTCGTGTAAGGAGAGATAGATAGATAGATAGATAGATAGATAGTGAGAGAGAGAGAGAGAGAAAGAGAGAGAGAGAGAGAGAATCGGGCGGGCAGGCGCTTTCTCCTCCCGCTGGAATTTCCTTGGGGCGGTTCAAACCCCAAAAGAGGATCGCAACGAAACTCGATTTAACGACAACTGACCTAAATGTGGATTTTAAATATTAATTTTCTCTATCTCCAGACGATTTTATTCAGCTCCCTCTCTACTAACTTTCCCAAGCAAAACAAAATCGTCCGGAGTTAGTAGGAGTAATGACACCTGGCCCTAATGTGGATTTTTGTGGACTATTTTCCCTTATCTCCAGACGATTTCACTAGGCTCCTTTACTAACAGGTTTCCCTAAGCTGAATAAAATCGTCTGTAGCGAGCAAGAATAAGCTAAAAAAATACGTCTTCTTATTGACTCTATTACGTATTCAACTGGATTTTATTACTGTTATCTCCAGGCGACTTATTTTAACTTCTAAAAGACCTCTGGTAATGAAGGGCTTAATGAAGGCTGTAACTAAACCCAGCCAGTTCAGAAAGTCTTCCCTAAGCTGAATAGAATCGTCTGGGTGTAAAAAAAGTACAAAATTTATAAGTGGGTGTTGCAAGGAAAAATAAAAGAAAGCGGAATACGTATAACAGAAGTGAAACAGTTAACGTAAAGTGATCTGATTCTGTGTGTGTGTGTGTGTGTGTGTGTGTGTGTGTGTGTGTGTGTGTGTGTGTGTGTGTGAAGGGGTTTGTATTAAAACCTCTCCATACTCCCCTCCCGCTGCTGCTGCAACTACTGCTAATAATAATAACAACAACAATAATAATAATAATAATAATAATAACAATAATAATAATAATATTTTTTTAGCTATCATTGGCTAATAGTTTCCAGGCAAAGATCAAATTACGATTTAAACTCCATCAGCCTGTCGAGGTACAACAGTATAACTCTGTGATAAAAATGCAAATCTTACTTTTTTATTTTTGCTACTGCCAGACGATTTTCCTGTGCTTAATTGAGGCCTTTCGTCGTCTGTGGGTTAAAAATCGTCCCCATGAACCCTCCCGACGAAGCTAGAAATTTGTCGATATTTTCAGCATTATGTTCTTGCTATCGATGGACATTTTTATTTAGGAATGGATTCTCGTCGTGGAAAAGGTAATGAATGAGGTGGCTGAATTATTATTATTATTATTATTACTATTATTATTATTGTTGTTGTTGTTGTTGTTGTTTGAGGCCTATGCTCATTTGGTCCGTCACCCTATACTGATTTTTTGAAACTTTGGAATAAATTAAGTATGTATGAATAAACCAATATGTGGTAAGGTTCGAAGAAAATGGACTTGGCTCCATTGGCTCCGTTACAGAAAACAAACTATGGCGTGGTAACGACAATAATTTTCCACATAACTAATTTGGGGGACTCTGATGCCCAAAAAAGCTTATGCCAAATCTCGTTCCCTGTGGGGTGTTCCCGCAAAGTTTCATCCAAATCGGTCCACACATCTAGGAGGAGTTGCTAGATAAACCCTTATTCAGACAGACAATGGTTCGTTATAATATAGGCCTACAGTAGATAAGATTTTTAGTGTCTGTATGCTTATATGTTCGTAGGGGAAAGTGTACCATCATCTTAGGCTCGCTGGATGATATTTCTCCGTCGCAACTCTTCCTTCTCAGTCTATTTCTTTCTCAGACATATTAAAATGTTCATGTATGAGAAGGGAAGAGAGGAGGATGTAGTAGAATTTCCCCTCTTCAAATCTTAAACCTTTGTGCAGTCGACAGGAATAATGAACCTTAACTAGAAAATCTTTTATGTTGTGAATCAATTCCAGTCGATTTAAAGATAAAAAGAGCATACAAAAGAGTAGCCTATTAAGGGGTGATATGCTAAACAAATCGCTGACCAAAAGGCGACCCTTGGAGTGTGACTTAGACAGCAATATAGGGTTTCCAGTTAGTGCTTGGAAATAATGGGCTGGTTTTGGCAACAGACTTAGCATCAAGTCCAAAGAAAACTTTAGCAGTACCATGGTGAATTTCAATATGCGAATATATTAGGAGGAAGCATGGCGTCACCTGATTTTATTTTTTAAAGTGGGTATTGTAACAATTTACTTACAATGACTTTGTTGCAGGTGGCTGGCGGCGAGGAGAGTGCAGGAGAGGAAAGCAGCCAGCCCGCCCAGGCTGTGGCGCAAGACCGGTCTGGAGCAGCAGCTGAAGATGAAGACGTCCCTGAGGACCAGCTGGCGGTGGAGTCCTCGCCAGTGGTGGCAGAGGACAGACATGCCGCGGCGCCCTATCCTGCCTCCATACCCGTGCCCCTGCCCATGCCTGTGTACCCTGGGAAGCTGGTGCTCCCCTCCCACCCCGTGCCACCTGGCCCACCCCGAGCTAAGGCCAAGGAGGGCGGCGGGCACCGACCCCATGGTCCACCCATACGTCAGCGACCTCCCTTCCGCCCACCCCCGCCCGTGCTCAAACCTGCAGCCCGCAAGCCCATACTACCACCCCCGCCCCCTCTACCACCCAGCCAGACCTATGTTGCCCCACCCCCAGCCCAGCCTGGTTACTCCGGTCCACCACCCCCTCCACAGCCCGGCTACTCTGGCCCTCCCCCACCCCCACCCCAGCCTGTACTCTCTGGACCACCTCCACTCGTGCATCAACCTAGCTTCTCCGGTCCTCCACCCCCACCACCCCAGGGGAGCTACTCTCCCCCACCTCCCTCAGGTCTTGACCCAACATACGGCTCCCCCAAGCCCAATGACGTGTTTTCAAATGGCGGTATAGGCCCTGGCCCAGTCCCACACGCTGGACCCGGTCCAATCCCACATGCTGGGGCTGGTCCAGTCTCACACACTGGACCGGGCCCAGTTCCACACGCTGGACCCGCTCTGCCCCCCGCTCCACTCGTGCCAGGCCCCAAGGGGGGTGGTGTGGCTTCCCTGCCACTACAGTCTGACCATGGTGCAGCACCGCCGCCTGTCTACGTCCCTAGCCTGCCTGGTCCTTCCCTCGGCCCTGGCCCCGGCCCCGTCCATGGAGGTGTAGGAGGGCCCGATGCTGACGTATCAGGGTCGGCCAACTCGTATGTGCCCCCAGAGTCTCTTGGCCCAGTGGACCCTTGGCCCCAGACCGCCCCTGAGATGCCCAAGATCACGGCACTAGATGTGAAGTGTGAGAAAAACCTGATGAAGGTGAGCATTGTGTTTGACAAGCCCTTCTATGGCATAGTTTTCAGCAAGGGACACTACAGCAACATCAACTGCGTGCATTTACCAGCAGGACAGGGACGCTCTCAGGCCACTTTTGATGTCTCCATCAATGCTTGTGGCACCACCGGCAACACCGAGAATGGTCTTTACGGCTATGGTAGTGACAGCGGTTCCGGCACCTACTTTGAGAACACGATCGTCATTCAGTACGACCCACAGGTCCAGGAGGTATGGGACCAGGCACGAAAACTGCGCTGCACGTGGCACGACCAGTACGAGAAATCAGTCACTTTCAGGCCATTCCCGGTGGATATGCTGGACGTGGTGCGGGCAGACTTTGCTGGTGACAACGTGGGTTGCTGGATGCAGATCCAGGTAGGCAAAGGACCCTGGGCCTCCGAGGTATCCGGCCTGGTCAAGATCGGCCAAACTATGACCATGGTGCTGGCCATCAAAGACGACGACAACAAGTTCGACATGTTGGTGCGCAACTGCATGGCGCACGATGGCAAGCGGGCACCCATCCAGCTGGTGGACCAGCGCGGCTGTGTCACACGGCCCAAGCTCATGTCAAAGTTCACCAAAATCAAAAACTTCGGATCCTCGGCGTCTGTTCTGTCGTATGCACACTTCCAGGCCTTCAAATTCCCAGATTCAATGGAGGTGCACTTCCAGTGTACCATTCAGATCTGTCGCCACCAGTGCCCAGAGCAGTGCAGTAATGACGGCCCTGGGCTCATTGGTGGCTACCAAGCAGCTGGCAGGGCCAAGCGTGAAGCAAAAGATGAGGAAGAGGAGGGAGTGGACAAGCAAAAGGATATTGGAGTAAATCGCATCATTCAAGTGGTGTCCATCAGGGACCTGGCCTTTGTGCAGGACAAGCGAGGCGACACGATGGACGTGAAGGAGAGTGAGACAGCCACGCTGGTGGCGCCACAGGTAGAGGACCAATCTGGCCTCATTTGTATGTCAACGCCAGGGTTCGCCGCCACGCTCATCGTCCTGTTGGCCATCCTCATTGTGTCCTGCCTCATGTCTGCCTTCCTGTGCCTGCGGTTCCGTGGCCACGGTGACACCCGCTCCATCATCTCCTCCTATGAGAACCCCGCATTCATGCACAAGAAGGGGCTCTTCTAGATATGCCAGCCCCCAGCAGGTGCGTGTCGGGGGGGCGCGGTGGTGTTGGCAGGGGCGCTTTGCCTACCGCCGCGCCTCCACCCGACACTAGTCGCGGCCGGGCGTGTGTTGCGCCGCGGCAGGGCATTCAGGCGCCACCAGTCACAGGCAGCAGCGGCAGCGGCAGCAGCGGCCCCTTGTGTCCTTACTCTTATTTATTCTAATTTATAGGGTCCATCTCCCTCCTTACCCGCCCTGTCCCGCCCCGCTTTCTCTTCCACATCCACCCCAACGTGGATCTGGGGCGGGGCGGGGCGAGGTGGGCCGGGGAAGGAGGCATTGGGTACCGGGCCTCAACCTGCTGGCGGTGTTGGGGCTGGGTCGGGGCGGGGTGGGGCAGCGGGGACGTGCTCTGCCCTGTCCCTGTGTCAGTAGTAGGCCGCCCCTGGACTGATGCAGTGAGAGGCAGGACTGCGGGGTGACGCTGCCGGCTCTCACTCACTCACTCATTCACAACTTCTCCCACCCTAGCCACTCTCGGGCGGGATGAAGTGCTCACTCAACTCACCAACTCAGTTTAGTCTCTACAACCAAGTCACCAAGTCAACCTCCTGTGGCCAAACTTGCTCTAACTCTAACCCTGTAGGCAATGTTTACCCTTTACAATAAATCAGGGGACGTATTTTCTTGGGGTAGTTTTTGGTACTTCCAGACGATTTTATTTATCTTAGGAGACAATTTTGCTTTACTGAAGGAGTCATTGGAAACTATATCTAACCCCTCTCATTTCAAATTTTTCTCCTAACCCGCATATAATCTTCTGGAGGCAGCAAGAACGAAACAATGTATAATCTGACTGAAGTGGTTATTCTAGACATGATTGTAGTTTATTGGAGAAGTCACAATAGAAATGTCATAATTCTCAGTAAGTATTGCTGGTAGTCTAGCCTGACCCCAGAGAATGTCAAGTAGGTAGGGTGTGTCAGACGAGGCTATGAACGCAATGCTCAGGGTAAAAGAGGAAAGGCCCGTTTTCTAAATGGCATGGGAGACTTCTTAACACCTCTTCCTCAGCGATTTATTATGCACATTAAACCTTGTGATTTAGATCTTGCACCTTACTGTGGCAAACTACAATATCCATCAAAAGTAGTGTAGAGATTTTCATTTAGTATGAGGGACAAGACTTATCAGTGAGGCTCAAATCGATTTTAACACGTTTCTGGAATATTTAGACTTTCTGATAAGCATACGTACTCAAGAACCGTATTAGAATATTTTTTGGACCTTACTGATCTATGTCACTCACACTATATTGAAATTCCTACGGGATACAGTTGAACCTTTTATGTCAAAGTTGGAAATATATAAATGATAATAGGAATATCAGTGTGTACTTTGCCAGAGAGAGAGACAGCGAGGGGGGGGGGGGAGGGAAGAAATCGCGAGAAGAAGAGATGCCAGGGAAATCTCCAATGCTACATAGAAGACGATCCAAATGCCGGAACATCACCCCGTAAGGTTGGAAATCCTGCCCGCCATAGCGCACGTAGATGCCATAACGCTCACCACAGAACTCGATAGAAGTCCACTTTTTTCTACCTCTTCTTAATTTTGTTTGTTGTTTAATTTCTGTGCACGCGCAGATAAAAATAAAGAAAAGCGATACTAAAGAAAGTTTTAAACTAGACTCTCTTGATTTTTTTTTTTTTCGGTCCTACTCGTGTTCGGCTCATGTTTAGTGTTCAGTTTTCCCGCCATTTCTCTAAACAAACTTTTTTTAAAGATAAGAATCCCCAGTTTTCTCCCGTTTTCTTGTCTCTAATATTCTATCCTTATCTTTCCCCCTGTCAACCTCCTCCTGCTTCCCTCACTTCTCCTGTCTTTTTCTCCTCTTCCTCTGTTTCTCTTTTCTCTGACTTCTCTCCCCTTTTCATTCATCCTCTCCCTCTCTCTCCCCTTCTCCTCCCCGTTCTCCTCCATGTCTATTTCGCCTTCCTCCTCTCCTTCCCTTCCCTTCCATTTCATTCTCTCATCCTTTCTTTCCCTCTCCCTGTTCCTCCCACTTTCCTTTATTTTCTTCCTCTTCTGCTCCCTCTTCTCCCCTTCTCCATTTCCTTTCATAATCACAAATAGGAAGGCAATTAACCCTTTCACGACAAGGACATATTTTACTCCATTCTTCCTTTCTCCAGACGATTTTATTCAGTTTTGTTCAGACTTTGCAAACCCGAAGGAGTTAGATTCAGCTAGGCGCCTCTCCTAAGCTGAATGAAATCGTCTGTTATTAGGAGGAAAGGAGTGAGAAGAAATCCGTCAATTTGGTGAAGGGTTTAAGTCGTAATGTATTATCTTCCCCGGGGAATTTTGTATATAAAAGGCAGATGCAGTCTCTCTCACTCTGTTACTTCTATTTATTATCATTATTATTATTGTATTATTGTTTTATTTGTATTTACTGCCTATGCCTCCTCGTCCTCCTCCTTTTCCTGCTCACTTTACCTTTTAAGATAGTGAACTAATAATTAATGTTAAAAGGACATTTCTTAACTCACAATATGAAGTGTGGCTGTGTGCGTGAATGCGCTTACGTGCGTGTATTATGTGACTGTGTGCGTGTGTGTATGTGTGTGGGTAAATGTGTGGGTATGTGCGTGTATGTGCATTGAGAATTAAATCTACTGAGAACTGTTTTTAATAAAATATCTCTGTTAAGTGGCGTTTCCTATCCTTACACTTTTTTTTTTATTTACGGGACGGGACTACTTTAGCCTTAGAATGACCCAGTGAGTACTGAAGAAACAACGACTCAGAATGCAATAATAAGAAGCAAATAAAGAAGGTATTAACAAACAGTAGAGATAAATAAAATGAGAAGCAGCAATGAAACAGGAAACAGTTGAAAGCAGAACAAAGATGATACTTAAAATCAAACACCGTATACTGACAAATGAATAAATAATTGACATTTCAGTAGGAGATTATTTCACATCATCAAATTTATAGCTTTCATAAATAAATAATACGGCAAAAATGATGGATAACAGATTTGAAAAGCTAGAACGACAAATAAAATTAAAATGAGGTTCAGCTATACATTTCCTGGGAGGCTTCATTTACCTGGCAAAGGTGTCTTCATTCATCTCTAAATCCAGCTCACGTCCTCACAGATGTTACCGATTATCTCCTCATTCGCTCACTAGGGGATGTTCTCATGAATATAATCGCGCACCTTATCATCAGTCAAACACATGAAACACATCTCGAAAGCACACACCACAACTGTTCCCTTAAGTTGCACGTAAATATATCGAAAGGCAATGCAGGAAAGGAAGATGTTTATCCCACAGACACAAGATAAACAAGAAAGAGTCTCGTTGCCTCAAAACTCTGACTCACGAGAAATATTCATTCATGGCAACACCGGGTAGAATCGAGATCAAGTGTGCATTTGCCAGGTCTCGAAGCTGTATCAAACACCCATATTCTCATCAGGTTAGGGAGCTTGCTAGAATCTCTTCCTTACCAGTTGATTTCTGTATACGGAAGGTTAATATTCTCTTGTGTAACTGTGTATATGCTGGTAGCGAAATGATACAAATAGCGTGAGAGGCAATACTTAATCGTTATATTCAAAATACAAAGGAGTACAAATGAAAGCAAACAGCCTAAGAGTTACACTACTAGTATCATAAACCCCTCTCATAGTCAAAAGAACTCTAGTATTTAATGCAGTAACACCAGCAGACTCTAGTAACCTCGAATTCGTCATAAGAACTTGAGAATATTAAAATTTTACCTTTATCCAATTTCAATTTAGTGTCGATAATTATAGTTTATTCTTGCTATCCCTATGTGGTTTTATTCCGCTGAAGTGAGATTTTTAGAACGTAGAAGTTAGGTACAGCTTCCACTACCCCCCTTCACTACTAAGGGACTCTGCTCCTTTGCATATAATCATTTAATAACAGCAGGAATTAAATAAATATGTCACTGTCTTTAAAGGAGTTAGCGCTTGGACTTAACACAGCAGAGAACAGTCCTAACAGTCAGGGGTAACAAAAATGAAATAAAAAGTATGTTAAGGAGAATACAGTTTATTGGGAAGTACATGACAGGGGAAGTTGTCTTGGGGAGAGTACATTACAGTGGAAGATGCGATAGGGGAAGTACATCACAGTGGAAGATGCTGTGATTAGCTCAGTAGTCTCGCGATATATGTGCCGCGAATCTAAGGTTTGAAATCCTAGTGGGTGCTGGTGGTATTCCTTTCGTTTGCGTAATGTCCGCCGCCTCCTGTCTGCTCTAACAATGACACACGTAGACTCCGACACACGCACAAACATCCTGTCACTACTCCAACACTCCGATTTTCACATGCCTCACTTTCCTCACAGACATCCCATTCCCATTCAAATACCGTAATGGGAGAGGGTTAGATGCGTATCCCCAGTTTTCTCCCGTTTTCGTATCTAACATTCCACCCTCCTCCTCCCCCTATCCACCCTCTTCTACTTCCCCCACTGCCCCCCATCCTCTTTTCCACTCCATCCCCTCCTGACTCTTTTCTCTCCCCATTCCATTCATCCCTCTCCTCCTCTACCTCCTCTTCTCCTCCCCCTTTATCCTTCAGCTCTATTTCCTTTTCCCAGATAAGGGTTCAGTCCCGTAACAAACTTAATAGAACTGTTTAAAATACAAATACAAATAAATGGCAGTGTTCTCTGGCGGTAAGCGTAGAGTTGTGATGGCTAGTTCCTTTACAGATCCGGGGTTGTGATGAGGCCAAACTGCAACCCTTCCAATCAGCTTGAGGGTCGTGCTCTGAATGGCTCTAATGATTTCGTGACACCTCTTCTTTAGCGATTTCATCTGCACCTTACACTTCAGTATTCTCATGTGTTAGTGCCTCAGACTACACTATATCGAAATTAAAACGCTATAAATAACATGCAAGAGAATGTTAAGGTATAAGAAGCAAAATGAATCGCTAAGGAAAAGGAGCTACGACGCCTCCCATGGCACCTAGAATACAGGCCTGAATATTATTACTTTAACAAGGCACCGTTAAGTTTCAGAGGATGTAAAGGAATTATTGATCACAACTGTACATTATCATACGGAATTAATCTTATAAATTGGAACCCAAGGTGTTATGTGAGCAAAGAATCAGGTGTATGTGAAATAAAATAGAAGAAATTAAAAAGAAGGAATTACGAGGGAAAGCAAGTGATTTCTAGTAATGACAGTTTACAGAATATATAAAAGAATAGCCCACAGTAAGAGGGTAATCATTATAAGAACAGGTTATACTAAGATCATACTAGGAACAGCATCATACTAAGAATATTTTCACGCTTCACACTTAAGATCATACTTGGAACAGTATCATACTAAGAATATTCCCATACTAAATTGAGATGCATACCAAGAACAGATTCATACTAAGATCACACTAGAAAAGTATCATACTAAGAATATTCTCATACTAAGGTAATTCTCATACTAAGGACAGAGCCATACGAAGATCATGCTAAGAAAAATATCATACTAAGACCTTGTTCATACTAAGATAATTCTCATACTAAGAACAGCTTCATACTGAGATACTTTTCATACTACACTGCAATGTCTTATTTTTACATCTCAATTCATGTTACCCTCAGACGATTTTATTCCGTTTAGGGAAAGCTCTCTCATACTGAAAAGGGATTTAAAGAGAGCTAAGTCTAACCCCTCCACTTCCAGTCGTATCTTCAAAGCTAAAGTGTGAAAGCTCTCATACTGAAGGGGGCTAGAGAAAGCTAAGTTCCAGTACCAATCGTCTCATCAAAGCTAAAAGTAATAGTGTGAAAGCTCTCTCATACTGAAAGGGGTTAAAGAAAGCTAAATCTATCCCTCCAGTTCCAGTCGTCTCTTGAAAGCTAAATTAAATCGTTTGAGGATAGCAAGATTATATATAAAAGGTTAACATTGCAACGATTGATAAGGACAGAGTGGCACCCAAGTGTTTAGTACCACGGAAGGGAAAGGATATTAAATTACAAAATTAAAAAATGCTTAAGACTTGATGGTTGAAATTCTCTATGCAATATTTTTACCTAGTCTCTCTCTCTCCCTCTCTCTCTCTCTCTCTCTCTCTCTCACTCCCTCTAGTAAGAACTTTCAGCTCTATGCGATCATCTCCCTACCCCTCCATCACCCAGAAAGGACTGTAAGATCCGTATAGTCTCTTTAACGCTCTCCCTACTGCTTCACCTCCGCCAGGGCCTCCAGCAGGGCCTGAGGAGTGGCGTGGCAGGAGCTGTAGACTCTAGCGCAGACGCTGGCGGGGTCATGGGCAGTCCTCCCCACCCAGTAAGCATGTTCGAAGGCTCCACGGGCTGTCTGTTGGGCATGGAGGGACGGGGCCGCGGTGGTGGAACTGAGGAAGGAGGGAGAGTGTTATGGAGGGAAGTAGAAAAAGAAAAAAGAAGAAAGGAGGAGGAGGAGGAGGAAGAAGAAGAAGAAGAAGAAAAGGAGGAGGAGAAGGAGGAGAAAAAGAAAATGATGACGAAGATGATAAATGAAGATGAAGAAGAGCATTAGGAAGAAGAAGAAGAAGGAGGAGAAGAAGAAGAAGAAGAAGAAGATGAAGAAGAAGAAGAAGGAGAAGAAGAAGAAGAAGAAGAAGAAGAAGAAAGAAGGAAAGAAAGAAAAATGTTTAAGAGAACCCCTTCAACCTGAGGACGTAATTTCATTTTATATTTCTGTTTTCATGTATTTATTTATTAACTTTTCCTTTCTAGTATTCTTTTTTTTTTTTTCTACTACAAGACCCTTCAATCCAACTTGGGAAACTCTTTAAGAAATATAGGTGTTAGATGCTGCCTTCATCAACTTCCTTTTTACAAGCGTTTTCCTAAATAAACAAGAATAATCTCTTAAGAAATAAAGATGTAACTACAGAAAGAAGTCATGGGATATTAGGGGTAAGTGCCTATCAACTGCACGGGGATCATTCAGGCAGACAGTCAGAGGTGAAGAAGAAGGCTCTCAATTACGCTCTGTCTATTGTATCAGAGTCATTAACCCTTTTTTTCTTTTTTTAGCCCAGGGAAGGTTTAGATTTTGATTCCAAGGCTAAGAGCTTATGCAAATCGTGTGTGTGTGTGTGTGTGTGTGTGTGTGTGTGTGTGTGTGTGTGTGTGTGCGCACCAGAATCTCGTTTACCTAAAGAGTGATATAATTAGCTGTCCATCTTTCTGAAACTGTTGGTGTGTGTGTGTGTGTGTGTGTGTGTGTGTGTGTGTGTGTGTGTGTGTGTGTGTGTGTGTGTGTGTGTGTGTGTGTGTGTGTGTGTGTGTGTGTCTGTGTGTCTGTGTGTCTGTGTGTGTGTGTGTGTGTGTGTGTGTGTGTGTGTGTGTGTGTGTGTGTGTGTGTGTGTGTGTGTGTGTGTGTGCGCGAGAGAGAGAGAGAGACCAAAATGTCATTTACCTAAAGAGGGCCATAATCAGCTGTCCACCCTGATTGAGTTGCGTGCGTGGTGTTTTTGCCAGTTGACACACAAGCCTCCTGGCACACGCATCACTGTCCAGTCCACTTACCACGCCCCAGTACGCGCCCTCACCCACGCCTACGACGCCATCAACAATATCCTGCACATAAAGAAAAAAAAAAATAATGAAAGAAAGAAAAGGATTTGGATTATTTTTTGAGGGGTAGATTACGCTATTTTCATTTAGTACTACAGTGGTAATACTAGCAATTTTAGTTTTATTATCATTATTATTTCTGTTTTCATTATTATTACAATCATCAGCAGCAATATTGTCACTATTATTATGAATGTGAAAATGATAACAATTATGATGATAATAACGACGATGATGATGACGACGACGACGATGATGATTATGGTGATGACCATGGGCCTCATCATAACCATACATACTACTGCATCACCACTAAACAATCACCATCACCCCTCCCTCTTTCGAACTTACCGCAGTGTCTCTACGTCCTCTGCGCCTGTAGTCCTCGAAGTGATTAGCAGGGACGATGTAGAAGGAAGGAGGTCCACCAGCCGCATAAAGTGGTTGGGCGTAAAATGGATCCTGTCGGAGGGAGGGAAACTGGGCGTAAAACGGATCCTGTTAGGGGAAACTGGGCGTAAAAAAGATCCTACTGGGGAAACTGGGCGTATAATGAATCCTGGTAGGGGAAACTGGGCGTAAAACGGATCCTATTAGGGAAACAGGGAGTAAAACGGATCCTGTTTCAACTTTATGCTTTAAGACAACACTAAACACAATCGGTCTTACACAATACTTTAGCTGTGAAGGGTTTAGTAGCTGTGTGATTAATGTTGAAAATAACTTACGAAATTATATGCTTGAGTGAATGTATGGAAAATTTGCTTGCGAAGTGTTTGGGAGTTGCATGAACAAAGATGAAAAGTATAATCCAGTGACCCTACATAGTACATCAGTTTGCTCGTCAGGTGCTTGGTAACGTATGAATGGAGATAAAACCATGAACAAGTAATCAAAAAAATAAATAAGTAAATATAAGAGGCGAGCTCTGTGAAGTTTGTGATTATAGTTCTTTTAACTATGAATTGTCCAAGTTTCCATCCATTTCCAGTTTATTTCCCGTAGCTCAATGACAATATTGACAGTACCATAGAAGCCCTTTCCATGGCACTTCTTCGTGACTAGGGTCATATTCTAGTATTAACCTCTTGCTATTTTCAGCATTCAAGGAGATATGATAATTTTTGGCCAAGTTAAAGTGAACAGATCATAATGTACCTGGTAGTAATCGTGGCCAGAGGTAGCCAAATCAGACAGTGATGAGCCCAAGGAATCCACACCTCCACCCAGACTCGACTTCAGCTTGGAGAGACCCACGTATTTCAGCACCTGAGGGAGGGATGAGAAACAATGGGGTGTTTTATGGAAACTAGATGGCTCCACTAAAAAGAGCCATGGTTCTTGATTTCTCTCTCTCTCTCTTTTTTTCCTAACTGCTCACTAACTACTCTCTAATTTTCTGGAATGCTCGTGTTACTGGATGGACCTTTTTATTTTTTTCTGAATTACTGTATATGAAGCTATGAGGCGCAACAGTATCATATTTTACTGAAGTAACAGCAGCGCTCTATATTTTATGCCTAATAAAGGACTGACATAATATTTTTGCTACAAGAAACAGCCATCAGACCTGACACCTCCACTATATCGTCATTCATTAACAGTTCCCTTATATTCAGCAAAACTGGGCTTCCTCATATATTTCGTTCAATTGCAGAAAAGTTAGGTGCTTATCCTAGCTAATGCAGTATCGTCATTGGCATAAATCTGATTCTGATAAATTTAGTCATATACCATCGCATTTTTCTAGGCTGAGCATACACACTTTAAGGCCAACTATTTTTTACAGTCATAACTTGTCTTGAACCCATACCTTAAGCGCAGCCAGCCCGCCCACTGTGGTGACGACGGGGAGGGCAGCAGCAGCCAGCCCTATGGTGCCCTCCGCCCTCTCCACCACAGCGGCCAACACCACAGCCACCGGAACAACCACAGCCACATTGACACGCATCCTGGGGAGAGTTAATGCTGAAAATTAGTGGTAATCATCATCATCATCATCATCATCATCCTGTAATTATTAGGCACCGACGAGGGGGTCTCATGATCATTAGGATATGCGGGCTTGTACATCACCAAACCATCTTCTTTCTTCGCAGTCTGTTTTACATATGATTGGCTAATATTTTCTACTGTACGTTATTTATGGGAAGTAGGCCCATATAAAGAGGGCCTCATCCATTACCCTAACCCCCTTTCCTATGAATACGAGATGGGGAGCTAGAAACAAGAAGAGAAAAGCGGAAAAGATGATGAACTATCGAGCAAAATAAGTGAAATGAGACACACATCAATTCGCCCATCAGTCAAGCCTTCAAAATTCTCGATTCACAGAAAATGAATTGCAGTGCTTATGAGGTGGGCCCATTTAATTTACGGTCAAGTTAAAAGGGGTGCAGTCCTAGTCATGCACATCATACATACTTCATTCATCCATTAATAAATTCGTCAGCTCTTTTGCTTTCTCTAATTCCATAACTCACTGTTACATACATTCACTTACATAAACCATACTTCATTGTTATACACGTTCACTTACATTATTCATCCATCTTCGTCTTGTCATCCCACGCCTCCTAGTACATCAAACTCACATATATCTTAGGCCTACCCTTGTCATTATCCTATTCGCATTACCTCCTCTCGAAATGCCAATAACAGCCAGGCACTCTCACCTACTAAAGAGATCAGCAGAATTCCTCACCCCGGATCTATTACAAATTTCTAGACTTTTATCATAATTATCTAGCCCATGCAGCCCACAAGCATTCCTCACCAACCCCATTTTTCATTTTTTAACTCTTGATTTTTGATATTCTTCTCAGTCCAAAGTTTTACACCCAACTGATAACAAAGGTACTTCTACATCCACATATAGTTTTCTTGCACCCACTGTTCTCAGACTTCTACTTCGAATAAAGGCAATCAAAGCACCAGCCACCTGACCACCTCTGAGTCACCTTGCTCTCCAGTTCTTTCACACACACACACACACACACACACACACACACACACACACGTTTGTTTTTCTTTTATAACACTGTACCGAGGTATTTTAAGCTCTTCCTCGACTTCTTTTCTTACTCCATTCACCAGTACAGAGTCACATTGTCTCCCCGAAACCATCATTTTCCCTTCTACTACCAGACCTTGTTACCGGCAGACATTTGTTATTATATACCAGAGAAAACTGATGTGCACTAAATGAATTGCCAAGGAAGAGGTCCAGAAAAACTCTTAAGCCCACAAGAACGCGATCCTTGGTGGCATTGTCTTAGGGGAGTACAATATCGTATTATATAAATTCTATATAGCCTATCCTACATTTGTTTACTACTTGGGTATCTTACAAAAATAAAGGTAAGGCAGCGTATGTGTGTGTGTGTGTGTGTGTGTGTGTGTGTGTGTGTGTGTGTGTGTGTGTGAATGCTTTTTTTCTGAACCGTGATTTTCTCAACTCCCGATATAAGGCTGACACTGTAACCGGGGAAGGAAGAAGATAAAAATTTTCGATTGGTACTTATCAGCTGTGCGATGATCAATAAGGCAGACGTCAAATTTTAGGTAATTCATAAGTTTCTTGTAGACTATAACCCTGAACCATCGATTGTATACCCAGGTCCCCAATTATCCTACTGAGAGACCTAGGAAAATGGGGGGAACAAACTGCCCTTAACAATCTAACAGAAGGAATCACTTTCACTTACGTATCAGTAGGTGTTTGTTGCAGAGGAGGAGAAGGACTGAGCGACCCATCAGAATTATAATACCTTATATACCCCTTTCCTGCCCAACCACAGGCACCCAAACTCTTTCCCTCACTCCCCACGTCCCCTGTTACCCTCTCCCCCTTCCTTTCCTCCTCCCTCCTCCTCTACCCCTCTCCTATCCTCTTTCCTCCTCCTCTCCACCTGTCCTTTCCTCCTTCCTCCTCCACTTCCCCTCCCCCTGTTCCTGTTCCTCCCTTGTCTCCTTCTACACCTCCCTCCCTGCCCTATCTCTCTCCAGTCAACCTCTCCTTCCCACCACTTTCCTTGTCCCCGTCCCTCCCTCCTCCCCTCTCCCGCTCTCTTCTCTTCTCCCTGTTCCTCTCATTTGCATCCTTCCACTTACTCCTCCCTGCTTCTCCCTCCTTTCCTTGTCTCCCCTCCTCTTCTTTTCTGTCTCTTCTTCCCCCTTCCCATCCCTTTTCTCATCTTGTCTTCCCTCTTCCACTTCTTTCTTCCTCTCTTTATTTATCACCTCGTTTCCCCTCCTCCATTTCTTTCGTCCTCCTGTCTTCTTCCTCTTCCCTCTTCCCTCCAATGTCTTCTTCTTTCACCTCTCTTCCCCTTCCCCAATCCTCTTGTTTTCCCCTTCCTCACCTTCTTCCATTATTCCTGACTCCTTTCCTCCCTCTCTCACTCTCATCATTTCCTATCCGCACCTCTACTTTCCCCCTCTCCCCCTCCATCTCTCGACGCACACACACACGCACACGCACACGCACCACACCCCATTATCCCTTCCTCCATAACCCTCGTCCCAGCCACAATCACTTTCACCTTAGTCTTGTAATCTCCTGCCCAGGTAAAAAGAAAAAATAAGTGTGTCTTTTTTTTTCGTGCAGGTGTTTTTTAACTGCTTTGGACTCTGGATTTTCCCCATTGGATTTTCCTTCGCTACCAGCATATAGAAATACCATGAGAGCAGGGGAAAGGTTAATTTTTTTTTTTTTTTGGGGGGGGGCGGTGCACTTTATGAATACACGCTAATGGCTCTTTCCTTCGCGATTATTGTAGTGGTAATAGAGAGGGGTCCTGCGGAAAATCATTACTATCTATTTTATCGGAAGTCAAATAATCAGACTGTTCACTGCCCCAGCCTAGGATCGAACTCACTTCCTTTCAAACAGCAGGCCACTTCTGTTACCACTCAGCCACTAAGTTTCTAGTCAGTAATATTCGGGACAGTTAGAAGGGTTGCTGTTTTGCTTTACTATACTACTCTTATTTTAACCTGACGAGGATTCTAACCCCTTTCAGCTCAGTTGACTGACATATGTGGTCGGAGTGGAGGGGCAGTTTCACTAGCAACCAAGGAGATTCATCCATACCTTATAAGTAAAGCTGATCGGATTTTATGTACCCACGAATTAGCACTGAAGTTGCGAGAGTGGATCAGTTCTATCATATATAAAAAACACAGACAATAGTAACCAAGGAGACGCATTCCAACCTCATAACTAAGACTGGATCTCACGTAACCACCAATTTAAGTTGCGAGAATGGCCCAGTTCCGTCAGGTGAAAACAGACTATTGCTTGAAATCCCCGAGGTGTAAAGGGATTATTGACCGCACCTGTACGAGGGAGAAGTTACCCAATTAGTGACCTGGTATTTCCTTCCATCGACTACCTGTACAACTTGCCTCTGGGTTTTCCTTGGTGGTGACATGCCTGAAGGGTTGAGAGAGAGAGAGAGAGAGAGAGAGAGAGAGAGGACGAAAGAAGGTGAGTACTAGTAACCAGTTCAGTGGAGAGAGAGAGAGAGAGAGAGAGAGAGAGAGAGAGAGAGAGAGAGAGAGGAAGCAAAAGAATGTGCGTATGAGACTAAAGAACTTCCGCCCGAAAGAGTTTCCCTATATTCCTCCTATATAAAAACAATAATAATAATAATAATAATAATAATAATAATAATCCTAGAGACTTGTCGAGCTAGGAAGGTTAGACATAGGCTAGGCTTCCTCAACCCTTTCAGGACAAGTAATGTTTCCTAAATAAAAAAAAAAATAGAAAAAAGCAAGAGTAAAATATAAATGAATTTCTCTTACTAAAGGAAATAAATGCACATGGTCAGAGAGAGAGAAAGCTGAGGATTTGAAGAAACAGAGGGAGAAAGCTGGATAGGGAAGAAGTGACCAGGGGAAGTGACAGGAAGGGGGTGGGAAGGGTGGGAGACGAATGGCGTAATGAGAGAGAGAGAGAGAGAGAGAGGGAGGGAGAGAGAGATTAGGCGAAAGCACATTAACTCTTCATTTCTCTTGGTAGGCCTATCTGACGAAAAAATGCGACTCTCTCTCTCTCTCTCTCTCTGGCCACTGCTCTCCTGCACTCACTACTTACATCTCCCAAATATATTAACCAGCAATATCCAAAAATAAATCGCCAAGGAAGAGGTATTGGGGGGATGGTTGGCAGCTTCCTTTCCTGACGATACGAGACTGTGTGAGTGAGAAGTAAAATAATCCTCTACATTTTACAGTGTCTATCAATTCTCACTATCAAAGCGAATTTAGGTTTATTTCTTATCAATACAGCACAACGGGGGATCTAGAAGGCTCTCATATTATCTGGCAGTAAACGATGAAAATATAAAGGAATTGTAATAGCATACCATAATATTTCCGTGCTCTATGATCCTTTGATGCCACAGAAAACGGCAAGTTGAATTTATGTACATTTGGCTTTTGTATATGTTCACTTTTTTTTAAATTGTAGTGTCGTGTTTCATTTCTGTGTCTCTAACTGTAGTCAATATGGTTATTTTTGCTCCATGTATGCATCAGTGTCTCCCTTTGATCTCATGTACCCTAAAATAAAAAGGCCTCCAGCGACAACGTTCCTCAGTGTTAGGGCTTGTACTGAATGGTAAATAATCTAAAGAAAAATAAATAAAACAACTCTTATACAGAACATAAACAACGTCCAAAGATATAACACTGTGTACTAGATCACCTTCATACTTAGGAACTAATTTCAATTGGCTCTGTTTAGGTATATTGAAAGACACGAGGGAGGGAAATGACTCGCAGGGAGGGCAGCCAGATGGTAGAAGACAGAATGGCGTGGTGATTTGTCTGTGGTCACCCCTTGTGAAATTAAGGTTCGGCGATAGATAGGTGGACAGATAGATAGATGAAGAGGCATATACGAGTACTTACCGCCTCGTCTGCCAGTGACTCCTTCACCACATCCACTGACCTCGACTCTTTTATAACTGCCGTAGAACAAGAGGCTACTGGGCGATCACTACGTATTGAGAGAGAGAGAGAGAGAGAGAGAGAGAGAGAGAGAGAGACCAACTAAAAATAGAAAAAGGGTAAGTGGACATAATGAATATATTTATCTAGTAATCGTTATTCACAAAGTAGCGTAAATGTAATAATAAATCACGAACAAGGATAATTGTCTCTGTTAACGGCTGGGAGATTAATTCGTACTGAAATATAAACAGTATATGAAAGAGACCTCGACATTGCCAGTTCAACTCCATCCATCCGACTGACACCCACTCACTCACTACCACTCATACTCTCACTGACTCACACTCACACACTCACTCACTCACACTCTCATACTCACTCCCACTCCCACTCACACATTTACTTCACTCGTTCCCACACACTCCTCTCCAACACTCCCTCCCTCCCACCAACACTCACAGCGTCGTCTTTACTGGCCTTGTTGGGTATCACATTTGCCAGTTCCAGCCTAATACAAACTCATATTATTACTCATATTTTTATTAACATCAAAGGTGCAAAATAACTTGTTCTGAAGCCTCTATCACCATTACATCAATAAAAAAATCAGATAAAACAGAAAATTTTTGACACGACACATATAATCAAATATTTTACTTCCATCACAATTGTTTTTTTCTTGGTAAATGGGACTCAGGGAGATAAGTGATAAAAATATATGCAAAAATATGGAGCTTTCTTTCCTGTATTTTTTACTTCGAAATATCACTTTAAGAAATACTGATGCCTGTCTTCCTTACAAGTCTCGAAGGATACTTTTAAAAAATTATAGTGGCATCTCGTCACACCTCCTCAGTGGATGCTGCGTGAAATATTGCCAGAGAGAGAGAGAGAGAGAGAGAGAGAGAGAGAGAGAGAGAGAATAAAAAATTAAGTAAATTGAAAGACATTACATTGCATCTTAATCTTAAAAAGGGAAGTAATTACATCGTCTTGAGTCTTAATTCTTGCTAAATCCTGACGTCTTAATTAAGCTCAAAAAAGACTCTCAGAATGGAGGGAAGAAGTGTAAGGTAGTCAGCATTAACCTTTTCACACTGAGGATGCATTTCTTCTTTTCTTCTGGGTACCATTAAATCATTTTCTTCAGCTTCCGGGAGACGTCTTGAAGTGAAGGGGTTAAGGAAGGCTGTGTCTAACCTCTTCAGTTTGTTTCCAAGGTAAACATTATTGCTTAGAAATATCAAGAGCAAAATCATCTTCATCATCATCACACCATCATCATCCAGACTTCCTTCTCCACCTCAATAATAATAATAATAATAATAATAATAATAATAATAATAACAAAGTGTTTAATTTTTTCACTATTATGGTCGCCTAAGCTAAATGAAATCCTGTGGTATAGATTGTTCACCTCAACTTGACTCAGATTTTCGTCCTTTTGCAGCCTGTTTCACGTAGCTCATTGGCAGAAAAGAAAAAAAAAATGCTACTGCTCTACGTCCCTTCCATAGCACTTCTTCGTGACTACAGTATCATATTCTAGTGTTAATCAACTGTTACAACCCAGCATTCAAGATTGAAAGATGGCAATTTTAGGCCGAGCTAAAATAAAAGGAGTATGGCAGCAGGAGGAGAACTACTGTAGGGAGCGGGCCAGCAGGAGTGACAGCAGCAGCACCAGCAGGGAGGGCAGCGACACAGACACACGGCCACCCTCGTTGATCACTGTTGGAGCAATGGTCTGACTGAATTGGCACTTTTGATGGAAGTCTATATATTGCTCTTCCCAATTCTCGTGTGCTGTGAACGGCTCAGTTAGCATCGCCAGCGACTATCCTGCACCATTTTCTATTTATCACATCCATTTTTTAACTCTTTACTGTCTGATTTTTCGTTCACTGATTGCATGGTTGACTAGTAACTTCTCGAAAACAGCTCCCCACATCAGCAGACTAAGCCGTCCTCCCAATACACAAGATAAAAGGGCGCAATATACTATCCCCGAGTGTAATCATTATTCACAAATGATTTTTTTTCCTCTTACAAAATGATCTGCGGTACTGTTAGTCAGAAGATTGTACTGTACTCTGAACAAACCAATGATAGCGAGGGGAAGGTGCACTCAACTTAGCCTAACTTAACCTAACTTAATCTGGAACCTACCACACTTCAGGTTTCCCAGGTTAGCGAGGGGAGGACGCCATTCGTAGGTGTTGTTGGGGCCCTCCTTACACTCGAACTCCAGAATGTCAACATCGCCGTCTGCGTGGTAGCCGTTCTCACATACCACCGACATCTGTATCGAAGAGAAGGAAATGAGAGTCACCCCACCGACAGCTGTATCGTAAACAGAGAGAGAGAGAGAGAGAGAGAGAGAGATTCATTACACTGCTCAGCTGCTTTGAACCTAGTGGACTGCAGACTGAATTTCCTCTTTTCCTTCAGTCCAACGCCCTACTCTCTGAGGCGGATGGGGTGCAGGGGGGTGGAGCTGAGAGGGCGTTTTTATAGCCTGGCAGTGAAACCGTCCGGCAATGCTCATAACAGTGCCATAAAATGAAGGTGTCTTTCTCCAGCAGCAGGTAAAAAACAAGAAATGATCGAAGAATGGGAAAAGAGGTATGGATGATAATAATAACGATGATGATGATAAGGTATGGTTGATGATGATGATGATGATAAGTAGGGTATGGATGATGATGATAATGATGATGATGATAAATAAGGTATGGATGATGATGATGATGATGATGATGATGATAATGATAATGGAAATAGGTGTGTAGCTGTGGTGAAATTAGCTTACCGTGCCTGGTGTGTGTTCCATTCGACATGTGTGATCCCCGCTCCAATACTCTTCAATCTGGTACTCGTCCAGGTGTATCTCTGGGCAGCCTCTTTTGGTCCCTGTGAACACAGTGATGAATACACACACACACACACACACACACACACACACACACACACACACACACAGAATAATTAGGGTGTAAACATTAAGCACCTAAATCAACATTCAGCATCAAGACTAACAACATCCATGGAACAGCAATAGGCCCGTATTCTCGTCGGTTAAGGAAGTTTCCTAACACCTTTGTCTAAGCGATTTATTTTGCTTATTAAGCCTTACTGTCCGTGTTACATAAATCCTCCTAACACATCCATACTCTGCTCTGATGACGTACAAAAGGACATTAACCACCCGTATCCAAACTAAAATCGCTAAGGAAAAGGTGTTAGGGAGCCTCCTTACCCGACGAGAATAAAAACCTGGTAAACGAATCCGAGTGTATTTTTAGTCTCTGATGATCATTTACTGACAACGTTTGTAAATAAATTGCTTAGAATTGGCTGTTTTCGCTTTATAAAAGGTGAGGGACTCTTAGCTCACTGATCCCAGACTGTGAGTAATTTTCACAGTTGGGGGCATCTTAAACCTAAATCAAAAATGTTCAGCGTACAGTGACGTGCGAAGTTTGACCCTGATCTATGACCTTGACCTCTGATTACTCTGCACGAAAATAGAATCACTTCCTTCAAAACCCCTACGCAGGGTATGTGTCCAGTTTAAATCCAAACTGCAGCATACATACATACACAGACACTAACTCTTCACAGTAACTATGCAATTTTCATCACCCTTCAAGTTCCTAGTCACCCTTCAGTTCCCAAGTCACCCTCCAAATCCCCAGCCACTTCCCAAGCCCCAGCAGTCACCCTCCAAGTCCCCAGCCACTTCCCAAACCCCAGCAGTCACCCTCCAAGTCCCCAGCCACTTCCCAAGCCCCAGCAGTCACCCTCCAAGTCCCCAGCCACTTCCCAAGCCCCAGCAGTCACCCTCCAAGTTCCCAGCCACTTTCCAAACCCCCGCAGTCACCCTCCAAGTGCCCAGCCACTTTCCAAGCCCTCGCAGTCACCCTCCAAGTCCCCAGTCACTTTCCAAGCCCCCATACTCACCCTCCAAGTCCCCCCGGTCTCATACTTACAAAGAGTGTTGTACTGAATTTCTGTGATCAAAATGATGAGAGTGCCGTCGCTCTTCGTCACCCCGATGCCAGATATGAATTTCGTGTCCGCTGGAGTGTCCTGATCGATCTGTTTCGGAAATTCATCATCATTATCATCATCATCATTATCATCATCATCATCATCATCATCATTATTATCATTATCTTTCTCACCTATCTTCATCGTCGTCGTTCTATTACCAATCTGCCATCATTATTATTATAACTAGTATCATTATTATCATCATTATCTTTCCCACCAAACATTATCATCCTTATTATCACCACCATCATCATAAAAAAAAAATGAGGCATAGACACAGAGGAAAGGACAAAATGAGATATGGTCGCATAGGACAGGGTCAAAAAAATCGACTGCACAGAATGAGGCCAGGGTACAACACCAAACCTCTAAACTAAGCGATGCTCACCTTGAAAACTCGGTCATTGTAATAATAAGCGACAGACCCGTTGGGATATACCGTTGTCTGCCACTCCTCCGCTGCCACCTCGTCGAAGTAGCCTCCCAGTGTGGCCGAGTACATCCCAGAACGAACGGTGGGCTTTGGGTATACAGCGTAGGACTTGAATGAACTCTTGTACTCACATTCCGAAGCTGAGCCGCCAGAGGAGTACACGTGGTTCGAGGTAGTGTCTGTTGGCGTGAGAGGGCTTGTGAATGGAAAGGTAAACAGGAAGATGAAGGAGGCTTTGTTCATGAATGGAGAGGTAAAGGGAAAGATGAAGGAGGCTTAAATTAACCTGTATCGACTAGTGTTCGGCCTTATTGTGCTCATGTGTTTACAGCTTCGAAAGACAGCCCCACAGACGTACAAGTTAAGAAAGCTGTGTCTGCTGCTGTGAGAGGGTGTACGTGAAATGTGAGGGGTAATCAGCATGCAAAATCAGTCCTACTCACTTTTAATTACTTTATTTTATTTATTGTTGCTGGTGGTTGTGGGTTGCATCTCTTGGCCTGAGAGGGTTTGTAAATGAAGAGCTAAAAGGATGAGAGAGGCTGGGACTGATGATAATTCCTGGGTCCAAATCTAGAGATTAATTTATAAATCCTCCTCAACATAAGTTGTGCTTGAGATTGCCTGCCTGTCTCATCATCATCGTCATCATCATCATCATCATTAACCATCCATCATCCATTATCTGTCATGCATCATCATCATCAGTCATCAGTCAATCATAAGTCATCATCAGTCATCCATCATCATCATCAGTCATCACCAATCATCCCGACCTCTTTCATCCCAATTATTGGATCAGATGAAGTAGCGTCCAGAGAGCAAGAATAATACTGACAGATGGAGGACTATCAGCATCATGGGAAGAACATGTCCAATTTAAAGTGAATATTAAAGTGGCATAATTGATCAGTAAAGAAAAGACAAATAGCTGAGAAAGAACCTTGTTTATCCTGCTAATTGACTGGGTGATTCATATATTCCAATTTCCAGTTTTGTGTGTTGTGGGGACTAATCAATCTGTCTTTTTGAGAAGTGAAGGCGTTTTGGCTGCTTCAAGATATTAGTAATGAGATATGCAGTCAATGAATAAAAATAGACGTATAAAACAGAAACAGATATATAAACAGAAAAGTTATATGAAGCAAAAAATTATGCAGGTTAAACACTGGTAAAGCTGAGTGAGCCGTTCCCGCAACACACAAACTGGATTGCCTAATACAGGATGGTCCGTAAACAGCCCTGCAGTTGAAACACCTGGTGGTATCTCATGTATTGCGGGGGCTGCTCAGTCTGCTGGTGTGGGCGTGGATGTCTTATTGGGAACATGAAGTGAATAAATGATGCAGGGCAGGCATTGATTCGCTGGCTGAAACCATCCCCTCAGCACTCGAAAATTTGCGAGGCAGGCTGGAAGAGGAACGTTATAAATGAGCCACCCTGTGACCCCCTGTATATATATATAACTCCAAACTGACCTATGATGAGCAGTTCCCATTGCTCGGCCTCTGCAGTGTCGCCATTGGTGAGGGTGACGCTGCAGGAGTAGTTGGCGTTCAGGTCATAGTGCAGCTCCGTCAGTTCCAGCGACCCCACATCCAACTCAATGTTTACTCGGCCCTCCAGCAACCCCGTGGCTGAAAGACACACACACACACACACACACACACACACACACACACACACACAAATGTATCATAAGACTCTGATAAGCTTTTACTGTGTATAAAATTGCTTGTATAACTATGGTAGGATTTTATTTATAAACCCTGCTAAGCTTAGATTGTGCATTAAATTGCCTGTAAAAATTATGCTGAGTCTGCATTTACTGACTCTGCTAGGCTTTGGCTGTGTCTACATTTGCTTGTATAATAATGCTAGGACTGTATTTATAAACGTTGGTAGGCTTAGATTGTGTATAAAATTCCTTGGAAAAATAATGCAGGGACTATTTACAGAATGCTGGAATTGTAATTACAGACTCGGCTAAGTTTAGGATGTGTAGAGAATTACTGGTATAATACTGTTGGGTCTGAAGGCTATTTATCAACTCTCCTAAACTGAGATTATATATGATATCACTTGTAGAATAAAATTTTCCTGTAATAATACTTTGCTACTCTCAAGTTGTGTATAAAATTAGTTGCATATACGTTTTCCTTCACTCACACAGCTACCAAACACTTCGCAGTGAAATTAGAATAAGTATTAAAGTGACATTTACCTACACACACGTATACATTACCAGTTCTACAGTATTCTCACCTATTGTATCCTCATTTGACCGCCACTGGAAGCTCCCAGCCTCCTTCCCATCCTTGAACAAGACCCAGGAGACGGTGTCCACCTCTTCACTCTCGTCTTCCAGCGTAACGGGACACTCTAGGGTGCTGTTTTCTGGCGAGGCCCCTAGTTGATAGGTGATATAGCGCTTGTTGTGGGCCAGACGCACGGGCCCTACCAGAACACCTGAACACACACTCACTGCTTGGGGAGATAACGAGGAAGGAAGATTAGGAGAAATGCATATTGACTACACTTGGGTTAATTAAGGAGACAGTAGGTGACGTAGTGTTTCATTTAGGACATCCGCAGCTCTATCTTCCCCACCAGAATCCCAGAACACTCCCTCCCTCCTGAAGGGGATGTGATGAAGACGGAAGAGCAATGTCTTTAAAAGGACATGGACGTCATTAAGGAAGACATTTACTAATTAGGTGTTTTTCATGGACCAACCTGAACACACACACACACACACACACACACACACACACACACACACACACACACACACACACACACACACACACACACACACACACAAGTGAAACAGTACACGAGCACCCCTACTCTCAGTTATAAAAAAAAAGCGACATCCAGGAGCTGAATGTGTAAACCCTACGGAAACAGCATGACCAAAAGTAACAGTGTGAAATGTTCAAGTTGAATGTGTTATCAGTGACTCTCTCTAACGTTCATCCCGGTATCACGTTATCTTATCAGCCCACCACTGAGGCCGGTTCAAGAACACTGGCGCCAAGCAGCCAAGATGAAGAGGATTTGTGATGAATGAGTATCGACTGCACGAGAGTTTTGGCAATCAGCACTTACCAGCTCGCAGCCTTCCCCTAGAATACGACAAGCAACAATCAAATTTACATCCAGGTCCCTAATTGAGCTGCAGTCCTAAGATGAATAACATTGTCAGAAAATAACATGGCGAGAAAAAAAGAAAAAAAAAGAAAAAGAAAGGCCAAGGGCTCAGTGGGATGCGATGTAAAGCAAGTGGTTTATCTGGCAGCTTCTCCCTGAGGTATCTCTGTCTTAACGACATTTTCTTGGTAACAACAACAACAACAACAACAACACAACAACAACAACAACAACAACAATAATAATAATAATAATAATAATAATAATAATAATAATAATAATAATAATGATGATGATGATGATAACATACCCCCACCCACTCACCCCCCATATATATATATATATATATATATATATATATATATATATATATACAGTATATATATACTCGTATATATTGGGTAATCCTTACTATGCTTCATGTTATTAGTTGTAGTAGTTAATTTCACTAAATGAATCCTATAAAGAAAATTTTTCTATGTAATTACTGTGTAAACATGCAGCAGGTGGTTCGAGCGGCAATGTGTAAGAAGGATTACCATTTACCAATTTTAGGGACGTTAAATCGAGAGAAAGTGAAACACTTCATTTCAAAGTTCGCTAATGCATCAACCGGGAGAGATTAGTTTAACCTGGTTTCCGCTTCGTTTACATCTCATCCGAACCGCCTCCTTATAGTGCTTACAGTGATTGACTTTAGCACTTACTAGTGAACTCTTAATAATCCCATTGTTCCATATAATTATTATATATGTAATAATGTGTGTGAATTAGGTGACGACCCTAAGACAGTGCCATTGTTGGGACCTGAAGCATATGGTTGGATACGAGAACTACTTGAGATGACAACGCCGCTCTACACCACATCTCGTAAGTTCTAATTTTATTATTATTTTATTTGTGCTAATTTGTTAATGGTCACTGATGTTTTTTAAGTTAAAGGTTTGATCATATGCAGTCGCGTATCGACTCATGGCAAACAAAATAAAATGTAAGCAAGTTTATGTTATGGTTTATCCATAACCATAGCATGCAGCTCAGTACCTAAGTTCTACATACATAAATACGAAATTTACTCAGTCTATAAACTGTGTCGTGCAAAGGTTGATAGGTAATTTCACACACCTTTCTACTTTTTGAATTACGGTAGCCTATATAGTTCAGTTATTTACAAAATTCACCTTAACCCTTTAGCTCCCAGAGTTCCTGTGCGAGGGATTTTGCTGGAAGGGTACTAAACGTACCGCCCTCCGCCCATCGGCTCACAGTCGCGAAGCTCGTAGGTCCCTACCCCGAGGTTCCCTTCTTTATTAGGTTTTTAAATTGCCCAGCTCCGGCCTATATTGAAGACACTGGGCCCAAAAGGGCTAAAATTCCCGTCAGCTTAGTCCTTCGAATATTTATATTAAAACCATTTTTAATTTTTTTCTGGGGTAAATTTTCTCATGTCGGGAAATATCTGGGACTTGACCACTTAGATATATCAGGATTATGCACATGGTGTCGAGGATAAATGTGGAAAGGATAATAGAATGAAGCAGTGTCTTTTTCTGCCACTGGAATATAGGGAATAAGCTATAGTATGAAGACGTGTTTAGCCAAGTTAAGGTGGACGAACTATATAAAGTGAAAATGAATTTGGTAGGCTGGGCACAATTCTGTCATCCCCGTAACACATGCAACCGCCTCTAGATCCTACAAAACTTCGGGAATAGTTTTATCGACATTATTAGCACAACTGATTTCTAGAACCGTGAGTTTTTTTGTTTTCTTTATCAGGAGCACCGTGATCGGGGACTAGGCTACTTAGTTCAGATATTTAAGGTAAGGATGATCGGTCGCTCTTCCCTGAAAGGCGCTATGTGGACAATAAACCCCAGCCATCCCTCTGATTTGAACTCCTTATCGACCACATCAGACTGAGCACCTAAAATAAGAACAAATAAATACTGCACTCACCTATGGCAGCCAAGAGGGCGAGGGTGGCGGCGGAAAATCTCATCATGAATTAATTGATCCCTCGGACGGCTCTTGCGAGAAATTAAATCACGAGCACCTAATATTATTATGTGACAAGATGGGGGATTGTCTACCTCAGCAATGACCACATATAAATTTGTTTGAAAGTGAGGTGAATGGAAAGAGGGGAGGGAGATCGAGAAAGGGATGAAATAATGTGGGAAAGTATGCAAGGAAACCCACGAATGTACAGTATGAAAGGAGCACGACTGAGAGGAGAAGGAAAGAGAGTCCCAGAACGAGATGGAAAGATGAGGTGGGGGAGTATGTAAGGGAAGATGCTGTGTGTGTCGAAGGAAGAGGGCTCGTCAGGGAATAGGGACAGTATTGCCTAGAGGTCCTTTTGCCGAAACCACCACGTCTTCACAAGTACAGGTCACAAAATGTCGCTCACTCCCTCTCTCTCCCTCTCCCGTCCGGCATCAGACTGCTGGCTACCTCTGTTATCACGTAGAGTATGGTGGCAGGGCGGGGGATAGTGTTATCAGCCCATTAGTCAGAGAGATGAGATAACAGGATTGACAGAACCAACTCAGCCAATGTCAAGCATCACGAAAAGATAAAGTGAATTCCCCAGCCCCCATACGACAGATCCTTTTTTCATATTGAGTGGGTAGGGTCAGGGTCAGCATTTTTTCTGAAGAAATTATAGTATACAGTATTTGTCAAGGGCGGGGCGAATTCCAGATGACTGTAACAACAGGGTGGGTCACTAATTTGCTTTCCCTCTTATCAGCTCAAACAAAGGTCTCTTATCAGGGTTATCAGTGGCAAGACAAGGATGTGAGCAATAGTAACGAGTGAACCAAGCGTGTGACTGAATTATATCCTGTTTGATTTCATCTGACGGAACTAGGCAACGCGTAAATTGAATGCTGAGACTGAACTACGTGAAATAAACTGAAAAAGGACGAGAATCGTGGCCAAGTTAACGTGAAAAACTTACAGGCGGAGATTTTCGTGCCGATAATTCACATACCCCAGCGGCAGAATTATACGATACTGCGGTTCTGCATCACTTCCAGAACACTTATTCGTGACTAGCATCATACTTTTGCTTTATTTTCTTGTTACAGTTCCACACCTAAAACAGAGAGACAGCGATTATAGGCCAAGTTGAAGTAGACAGAGGATAGTGGACTGGAGGGGAGGGTGGATTATAGGTAGGGGGAAGGTAGGGTTACTATACTCTTTCCATTTTATCTTGGCCAAAAATTACCATCTCCCCATCCTGAATGTTGAGCTGTGGCCATATACTAACACCAGAAAACTCACTAGTTACGAAGAAGTGCTACTTAACGGATGAAGAATCGTAACATTACCTTTTTCTGCCACTGACCTACTGTATGTGAAATAAGCTGCAAAAGGACGAGAATCCGGGTCTTCAAAGTAAACGTTAGGTATGTTACCCTCTTAACACTACCATTTTCTTTTAGTGCCTCCCGACCGTTTTCTATGGATCTCACAGAATTTTGCTGAATCCTTGAAATCTTACAGAATTTCGCTACGAGTATTCTCTCTTTCTCTCTCTCTCTCTCTCTCTCTCTCTCTCTCTCTCTCTCTCTCTCTCTCTCTCTCTTCGGAGGCGCTGTTCCAAATACAGTCGTTCTGAGGTATGAATCCCTTCCATTCAGTGATGTATTTTGCAACTTATTCTTTGCCACCCTCAGACAATTTTATCCTTCGAGAGCACCATAGTAATGTTGGAGTCAATGAAAGCTATATCTAACTCCCTTCTATTTCTTCTTTATCTCACCCCTCCAGTCCTAAAAGCCTCTCCTAAGCTGAATAATCTCGTCCAGACATAGCACGTCACCAAAATAGATAAAACGACATTGAATAGAAGGGGTCTAAATCATTCACTTCTTCATTTCTTTATCCCCCTTTTGAAGTTATCGATATCACAAACTTCAAACTTTTCCCCTTCAAGCATCACAGCCATTCATTTAGCAGGGTTAACTTTCAGCTTCCTTCTCTTACATTCATTGTCAGATTCACTCACCATTTTCTGAAGCTGCAAATTTACTCACCGTTTTCTGAAGTTGCAAGTTCACTCATCACCTTCGGACGTTGCAAATACACTTACCACCTTCTGAAGTTGCAAATTCACTCTGCACCATCTGAAGTTGCTACTCCACCAACACAGCATCATCAGCAAACAGGAACATCAACTCCTTCAGCTTGGCGATTTATTTTTTTTATTAGGCATGTCAACTTCTTCAGCTTAGCATCATATTTTGGCATTACGTTACTACTATCTATGCACTGTTTTACGTAGTATACATAAGGCTTTCTAAACTCGAAGCCATAGACACAGCCTCATTCAATCCTTTCGCCTCCACAGATCCTTCCAAAATAACTGGAAAAGTCTTAAGCATGAAAGAATGCTACTTGAAAATACATCTTAGTGTTAAAGAAAGTAAGATTTCCTTTCCTTTTTTTTTTTTTAAATCTATTTCTTCTGCTTCTCTTTGTCTTCCAGTTTTTTTTCTAAGCTTTTGTTTTAGTCATCCCTCCATGTTCATTATACTCCCAATGCTCTCAGTTCATCTTCACTTCTACCTTAACAAACAGGCCTACAAAGAAGGTCCGTATTATCGTGAGTAAAGATAGCTCCCTAGCACCTCTTCCTTAGCGATTTGTTTCAGGACACGGCCGGTTAATATCAAGTTGTATGTCATTTATGCTGAGTATGGTGGTATTTGAATGATTTAAAGGACACAGAGGAGGATAGTAAGGAGTAATAAACAAAATAAATCGCTCAGGAAGAGGTGGTAGGGAGCTTCCTTGCCAGATGAGAATAGAGGGCAAAGTGAACCCTTGACCCTTTAGACCGATGACGTATTTGCTACTGGATATTTATTTATTTATTTATTTATTTATTTTTATTTATTTATTTATTTGTTCTATTTTTTATTGATCACTTTTATCTTTTTCTTTTTTTTTTTCTTTGGGGGGGGGGAGGCTTTGAAATTATACCTACCAGTGAGAGGCTAATGGTGAGTCGTGTTTGCCTCTCCATTTCGTAAAGATTTTCGTAACCTAACCAAAATCATGTGTAGGTAGCAAGAAAAATAAGAAAATAATACCTCCTCATACTGATGGGGTTAAAGACAAATTATTATAAGAAGGAGACGGGTGAAAGTGAAATCATCAAAAATACCTCAAATTCTCAGTTCATAATTCTCAGTTCAAATTATCAGTTCAAATTCTCAGTTCAAAATTTTCAGTTCAGATTCTCAGTCCCAATGTCCATATCAAGTCAAAGAAGAGTGATTTTTTTTTTTTTTAAATAAAGGTCAATGACAGTAACGGTTTATGATAAAAATACCTTTTACTTACCATAATATTTGACATATCTACATGTTTGAAACCATAAAAATAAAGAAGGTACAGAACGCCAACTGATTTCCTGTTAATGCCTCAGATACTTATCAGAACGGTACACTGGTCACGGGTGTGGTAATGCGTATTTGTGGATATGTGCTTGTACCTGTGTGTGTGTGTGTGTGTGTGTGTGTGTGTGTGTGTGTGTGTGTGTGTGTGTGTGTGTGTGTGTGAATACAAATACAGTGAACTTCTGTTTGTACAAAACACCTGTTATTAGAGAAAAAAATCAAATTTTTACAAACTAGAAACGAAGTAAATAAAATCTTAATTTTATTACTCAATCAAAAACAGTGGGTATTCTATGCAGATTAGAAAAATAAGGAATGTCTATGGATATTCTCTTTGACCGCAGCTGTGATGCCAGAGAACCGTATTTTTATTGCTGTCATTTCTTTGACCACCATTTTGAATGTAATCAGATATTCATCCTAGAATATGCAGGACAGTGAATCACAGTGGTTATTAGCTAATGTCTATTAGGTTTCATCTCTTATATTCCTGATAAGATACTCTCGATAAAGTAATATCCCAGTTATCCTAAAACATCATTAGCAGTAAGGAACACGGCCTCAACTTATTCATTAAAAATTGAAGTTTTAAGTATACTCCTGTATACTCGTGTGCAGGTAGAGCAGTGTTTCATTTTCATTTGTATTATCCACGATCAAAGGAAAACATAGACACAACAAGGCAATTTCCATACGATGAAGGCCATATTGATGCTGAACCTGTCACTATTTCAGAAAAACTGTTGCCAGATGTACAGATTTTGGCGTTAGTATAAATTTTTTCAGAAGACTGTGTGGTCAAGATAGGGATGTGATGGGTTTCAGAGACAGGCTTGAAAATAACATGTTTGTGTGTGGTGGACTGTAGTGTGAATGCATTTATACAGATAGATTGATAAATGAACAGATAAATAGATAGATAGGTAGGTAGATATACAGATAGACAAAGAGAAAGACAGATTGACTGATTGATTGGCTGATTGACTGAAGGAGAAAAGATAGATATATAGGTAGTGGTTGATATAAACAGTGATTGATTGATCAAGTAATTGACTGATTGATTGATTGATTGATTGAGAGAGAGAGAGACAGACAGACAGACAGACAGACAGACAGAGAAATTAATATATACTTAAAAAGAGATGTGTGGTTCCATTACGTCCCTATTCATCCACTTCACAAGAATTTAAGCTGGTACACAGAAGACAAAAATACGTATTCTGACCCGAGAACCATACTGTAGATCTTCCTACCTAATATTCCAACAGGGGCTTTGGATTTAATGATGGCATAGGCTGTTCTTTCTGATATTGGATAGCATACGTATTTAGCATGCTTGTGATTCAGTGTAATTCTTTTCCCTGTACATGCATAAGATAGAGTAGTGATAGCCAGGTAGTTTAGATCTCTCAGCACCGTATTCACCGTATGGTCTTGTGATACCATATTTAATCTACTACAAATATAGTTAACACCGTGCTGAAGAGACGTGGCATTTACACTCTCAGCCTGTCTGTGTATGTAGAATGAGTGATGGGATAAATGTGATCTATTTTTGTACAGTTCTGATTAAGTAGAAGAGCAACACGGCAGAAATTGCCACACATGGCTATTGAACAGGATCACATGTACATCCCCACTTACCACTGTGCTTTGTGATCACTAGTATAAATCCTCTCATACAGTGTGCTGGACAATTTTTAACATGGGAACACTGTATTTTGCGTGTTCTTCCTCGTATAAACTGATGAATTTTTCCTCCCATTATTTTATTGTACTCGCAAAAGGCAAGTTGTCATTTAATGCTGAAGACAAAGACTGATACACACTTGTTCATGATATGAGCAGGAATAACAAGACGTAGTACAGATAGTTGTGTATGAACTTGAGCTTTGCTGAATTATATAGTAGCTATAATTTTTAGGTTGTCTCAGGTATACAACATTCACTGTAGGAGACACTGTCTGACATAATCACATTTTATTAACATGACAGCTTTGAATACTCTGAGACACTGCTCCATTCCTGGTATGAGGTCCTACACTAGACATGTTGGCAAGTTGTTCATTGGTCGTTAAGCTACACAAATATAACAAGAGGCTAGGAACCTGCCCTGCTCCCCCTCTCCCAGGCCTGTCATAGACTTTCCCTGTCATGTGCAAGTGGCAGGTGTTTAGAGACGTATTCATATATTGCTTTTCAGGGTCTAATTTCATGAGATATGATGAAAAACATACAGGGTGATCCACATATTGTGTTCTCATTGTCTCTTACCTGGTAAGTTCTCGTATGTTGTGGGAACGGCTGAGTAGTATAACCGACGTTTACCTTTCATTGTTTTCTACTCTAATCCATTTTATGTTTTATAACATTTTACAACTCCCGTCACCTTTATCATTATTTTTCGTGTCTGCTTTCCTCTCCTCCTTTCGTCTTTCATCCTTCCTGTCACTTTTTAATTACTTTTCGTTCCACTTCATGTGGCTAATGATTTCCTGTAACTCAGGAAACCGTTTATCACGTTGAATGTTAACCATATAACGAAATAACTGAGTGATGCTCAGCTTACTATAGTGCTCCTGTTAACTAGGTGGAGAGACGCAAATGCGGTGTCCATCCAGGAACCCAAGCTCCACACTAGTCCCTACGCCTTACTGTTGCGAGGCGTTTTCTGCCGCAAGGGAACATTGGTTCACTGCACGGGACGGCCCTGCAAGGGCGAATGCTTGCATGTAGATGATGGGTCTGCTCGACCCAACAGACCGGAATTACACAACAAAAGTACTGTATTTTTCCACGTCATCTGACTGCATGGTTGTTAATTTATGTCATTAGGCAGCCAAAACGTCTGCTCTCCTCCAACCAACATTATGCCGTCCTCGCAACACACAAGACACCTCCAGGCCTGAGCCACAATATAAGGACCGTCCTATATTTCAGACTGTTCAGTGAGAAGAATAATGCATTTGATAATAGTTCTGAGGAAGGAGCAGGACAGTCAGTGACGTTCTGATAGTGACGGCGACCCTCAGGAGATGTGACTGACTAGACTGGGTGAGGGTCGGCCAGGGTGGATACAGGCATCAACGGGGCATATGGCCCAGCCGTGCCCGTGAGCAACATCAGTACCCGGGCGGGGGCGGGGACAAGAGGGACGGGGATGGGGACTAGGGTGGAGGCGGGGCAGCAGCAAGAGGGATGGAGATGTGGGCAAGGGCGGATGTAAGATTGGCGGGGATGGGGACAAGGGAAAGAGGGATGGGGCATGTAGAAAGGGATGATGCAGGAGGGGTTGGGGCGGGGTCAAGATTGGCGTTGTAGGGAACGATGGCAAGGAGTAATGGAGGGCACAGGGGGGGCGGGAGTGGGGGCAGGATTGGAGGGGGTGAAGGTAAGGGCAGGGGCAAGATTGGCGGGGTTGTGGGTGTGTGGTGCCGGCCCATTACACGTGGCAATGGACTGCACCTGACTGCCCCACGTGTGTTGTATTGCTCACTGTTGTGTTCTGCCCTTGGTGTCAAGGCTGCGTAAGTTAGCCTATTGAGCACGGGGATGTGTTCAATTTATCCGTGCCATTACATGGCGACTTTATTCAACTTATGAAAGCCTTTTCACACTGGAGGGATTAGATACAGTATTAATAAATCCTCTCAGTATGGCAAGCCTTTCCTAAGTTTAATAAAATCGTCTGTCAGCAGTAAGATTAAACTGGGAAGGACGTCACCCGATTTCAAAGTGTATTCAACATCCAGTTTATGACCACCTCACTCTCGTAACTTAAATTTTCGTTTGCAGGAAGCTCCTTGGTCCTCTTGCACAATAAATCATGCGTGCAACAGAAAGCTGATCACAAGTGTCTCTGTGTATCTCTGTTCTGGCTTTTGACAGTATGATGGTAGGGCAGCCTCGGACCAGGCAGTACACACACACATCAAACACTGTATTCTCGTCAGTTTAGGAGTCTTATAAACACCTCTTCTTAGGCAAGATATTTCTACAATTGGTGGGTGTGTCAGTACTTCCTTTCATGCCGTTTTTGCGGTTAATGTGGATTATTAAAATACTAAATAGCATACAAGGTACCCATAAGGTGTTATGTGACAAATATATCTACAAGAAAGAGGTGGCAGAATGCCTCCCAACCTCACAAGAATACAGACGTGAGTGAGCAAATTAGCCTCCAGACACACAGCAGTGGCTCAGTCGGCCCTGTGGCTGTGTTGTGAGCAAAGGGGGGAGGAGACGAGTGTTCAGTCTCAGCTGAAGCTTGATCCTCGCTGCAGCTGTGGGGGCGCTTCTGGCGGCGTACAGACAACAGCAGCTAAATTTTACTGGCTAGGAATACTTCTGTTCAGATGCGACATGAAGCAGCTGGTGGGAGAAATGTCTACTTGCGCCAAGCATGGTATTGCTGCAGTCCCTGGTCTCCTCCTCACTAGATTCACTAAAAAACATTTACTTGAATTTTCTTCTTCACAACACTTTGCTTTCTTTACTTTATAATTTCAACAAAGTAAGAAACGCATGTCTGTGTTCACTTATTCCCATTTTCTACAGAATACATTTCTTCCTAATACATAAAGTTCTGTCATAAATGTTTCCTGCTCTGTCACTGTTATACTACCTAATATGGCACACGTACCTTCATACACTCCACATGGTATAGTCATGTGATTATCATAAAGTGACTGACCTAAGACACTGATATGTTGCGTGACACAACGTTTTTTTTATATATATATACTGTATAGCACACATTGACATGCCAGGTGTGTATGGCACGGTAGATAAGTTAGCACCATTTTTGTGGCTGCCGGCACCAGCTCCTCCAGTCCTCGCACACTGACTAAGATTGACAAGCGCATACATTGTGGTCAACATTTGATTCCGGGGGGGAAACAATTTTTAAATAAATAAAATAAAATAAATTAAGTCCCCTTTTTGTGGACCTTCCTCACACATTTATACTGTAGGTATTTACATATACTGTTTACTATTATGTACAGAAGGAAAGGTATGGCAGCAGTATGTACACTAAACATCTGAGGTGAGAGAGGAGCTGTGCCCCCGTGGCCGCCGCCGCCGCCGCCCGTCGTGGCGGTGGCGAACGTGGTAGGAGCGGGCGGACGAGGGCGCCGAGGGAAAGGGCTGCTGTGGGGGCTGGCTGAGGGCTAGTGATGGTGTGGTGGGGCTGGAGCTGGGGACATCTAGAGGTGCTGGGGTACTGGTGAGTTGAGAGCGAGCTGATGCCAGACGCCGGTGCTGGTGACGGGTTCGCCTACCCTCGGATCCCTCTTTGGCTGTCTTCTGGCCTTCGCGTTGCCGTCGCCGAGAGCCAGGTCTTGAACGGTGCCTGTGTCTCCGTGTCCCCGTCTCAGTCTCTTGCTCAGTCTTTGCCTCTTTGCTTCGGGCGTCTGCATTTCGACCTCGCTCTCGCCTCCTTTTGGTTCCACCAGCACCTGCGTTTCCTTCAGATTGTCCTCGATTTCTCCTTCTTTTGGTGCCCCCACTGCTTGCATTTTCTTTTGATTGGTCTGGTCTTCTTCCTTTTCTACCTCTGCGTCTCTCTCTTTCTCTTCGTTTTCTTCTGTCACGGCACTTTTTATTCTTACATCTCTTTTGCCTTTTCTTACACTTTCGCCGGCCCTTTACCATCCTACATTTCTGACATCTTTTTCGACCTTTCACAATGCGACAGCGTCTGGAGGCTGGTGTGTGAGTAGTGGTAGTTGGGGTAGTGGTGGTGGTGGGTGGGGTGGTTGTAGTGGTTGTGCTTGTTGTGGTAGTGGTGGTGGTGGTGGTGGTGGTTGTAGTTGTGGTGGTGGTGGTGGAGGTGGTTGTTGGCACTACAGTAATGGCAGCATTGTTGCCATCATGCCTACTGGAACCTGTGGTATTGTATTCATTATAATCTTTACAATACTGAGGGGGTCGGCCAACCAGTCTTGATTGGTAGTTTTGAATGATGCGCCTTGCCTCCTGCAGGGGTGTCCAGGAGAACAGGAAGAAGTGTTCCTTGCCTAGGTGCCCTGTCACCCAGCGGGCACGCTTGATACGGCCTTTTGGTGCAATGGCCAGGTAGCGACCACGGTAGCGACGACTCTGCAGCGTGTCGTAGTTAGATTCCTCATAGGTACGCACAAACTCACATTCCGAGGTGCGATTACACTGAAAAAAGAGAAATCCATGTGTTAGTTTCATAATTCAAGTGAGGCAGGCATGATATTCAAGTCGAAGGCATATTTTACTTAATTACTGGTTTCAGCGATCTTGCTACACTGGTAGGCCTTAATTATGATGGTAAAAAGATAACTCCTGGTGCGGCAAAATCATTTAGGAAAGAAATAAGGATGTGTTTCAAAGCAGAATTCCCTGTATTAATGCACTAAAGGAAGGGATTACACCTCAGAAAAAAAATGTACCGCTATATTGATTGAAAAAAAAAAAGAAAAGGATGTCGACACTGTACTTGCATAATAGTATCTGGAATTTTTATAACTTGAAATAATGGAGTCTGCGTGTGTGTGTGTGTGTGTGTGTGTGTGTGTGTGTGTGTGTGTGTGTGTGTGTGTGTGTGTGTGTGAGAGAGAGAGAGAGAGAGAGAGAGAGGAAGAGAGAGAGAGAGGGGGGGGGCAGTAAATTAGTGTGAGACGGGAGGGAAGCAGTGTATGAGAAACAAGATGATAAGTGTAAGACAGGGAGAGTGTATGAGACAGGGAAGGGAGGGGAGGACAATGTATAGAGCAAGGTGGAGGAGAAAGTGGGCGGGAGGGAGAGGGGGGAGGTGCGAGGAAAGGCAATTTATGAGACATGGGGCGCATAGAGTGATGGAAGGGAGAGGGGCTTGTCTGTTTATCTCACTCCCCTTGTGTTTAGTCTGGTGCCTCACTGTGTTGCTTTTCCCCACCTCTCCGTTACTAACACTACTGTCCTCCCATTTTCCCCTTAAAGTGGGTCTTTTTCACAGTTGTTTTGGTCGTGTTCTGGGTTCGCATTTTAGGCTGCATTTATGTTTCGCAGCTTTTTTTTTTTTTTTTACGATTTATTATACTTGTTATTTCTCGGTCATTCATACATATATTTTAGCCCTGTGCCCCTTTGTTTTCCCAGTTACAAAGTGCTCTCTCTCTCTCTCTCTCTCTCTCTCTCTCTCTCTCTCTCTCTCTCTCTCTCTCTCTCTCTCTCTCTCTCTCTCTCTCTCTCTCTCTCTCTCTCTCTCTCTCTCTTCCTCGAAATGAAAAGGTTGGCACTCACTAATCACAATACTCTTGTCACCACACCTTTCACTACACACATCACACATCCTGCTCCATACATATTACCTACTACACATGCCTCACAAACCATCCACCCCACATACCACCCATCATACACATACCACATATGCCACCCGGTGTGCATACCTCACCTACCACACATCTCTCGCATACAGCCCAGCATACACACCACATACACCACACATACCACTCACCACCCAAGCCACCCAACCACGCATATCTCCCATCGTACATACGGCCTACAACACATGCCACATACCACACATATCACCTACCACACATTCAGTACACATATGATACAGTGTTATCATTTTATTCCGGCCAACCACACACAGTTCAGTTTATCTTCGTAATGATACCTCACCCAAAAATATAACTTGGCAAAGCTGAACAGAACGGCCGAGAGAGATGAGTAAACACTAACACTCAGCATGTATGTAGAGGTTCGCCGGCCGAGGATTCGCGTTATTTTCCTGTCTGGTGGCAGTGTGGTGGTGTAAGGGGCAGCTGTATGGGGTTGGTGTGAGGGGCAGCAGTGTGGTGGTGTGAGAGAAGTAGCAGTCTGGTGGTAGTGTGAGGGGCAGCAGTATGATGGTATGAGGGCAGCAGTGTGGTAGTGGTGCTGGTGTGAGGGACAGCAGTGTAGTGGTGATGGTAATGTGAGGGTGAGAGGAGAGAGAGGGAGTTAGGTGACCACCCGGCCGCCAAGCTAGACCTCAGCGTTGCAGCAAAATGGCCACCCACGACACCACCACCACATCCACTCTGGTCCTTTCAATCGGCTATAGCGATGCACCCTGCCAACTTTATCACCAGCACTGACCACTGGCACCCCCGACAGGCACTTGGGTCACTGCACGCCGCCCCACGCCCGCCAGAACGTAACAGGTTGGCGGCCATCAGGAGGCAACCAACCAAGGTCTCGCATCTCGCAACATTCACCATTTGTCAACAAGTTTTCGGGTCGTATTCCCGGTGGTTAAGGAGGCTCCCTATCGACTGTTCTTTACAGTTTTACTTCTGCTTATGGTACTTTGCGTTAATATTCTCTTGCAGGACGCTATTTATGGAAAGTATATCGTTGTTAAAAGATATACTGCGTACATTTGTACAGCGTAGATGATAATCCTGATATGCACTGTAATATTCAAAATTAGTCCCGAAGGAAGAGGTGCTACAGACTCTTCTAAGCTTACGAGAATATTGGGCTAAAATGGAGAAGTGTACAGGTGTGTGGGGTGAGGTAGGGGTGTGGGAGCGTGGGTCACAGCAGAGGTGGAATTCAGGTGTGTGCGTCCGTGTGAATGTAGGTATGTAGGAAGTGTGGAAGCAGAGGAGCACAGCAAAAGTGAGAACAGGTGTGTTGGGCCATGAGAGTGCAGGCGTGTGGGGTGAGGTGGAGGGTGTGGGGGCATCGGGGCCACAGCAGGGGTGGAAAACAGGTGTGTGGGGCCGTGTGAGCCATCTTGGCAGGGAAGCGGCCACCCAGAGTGGCTCGTGACCTGCCTGACAACCAGACCCTGCTGGTGCCAAAGTCCAGGTGTGCCGACCCACCACCCAACCACCTCGCCCCCCACCTCTGCAATATAATCAAACTTTGCAACTTATGTGTGTTTTTTAAGCTGTGCAACTTCAAAAGGATGTTTGTTTGTTTTTTGTGGAATGGAAGGAAGAGCTTATCACAAAACCTGCGCTATCACCGAGCATTATAAACTGACACTAGTTGTGATTTATGTCTTATCTGATTGTAGAGGTTTTCCCGCTGACGACTTACACTGACTTGTTCTCTCTCTCTCTCTCTCTCTCTCTCTCTCTCTCTCTCTCTCTCTCTCTCTCTCTCTCTCTCTCTCTCTCTCTCTCTCTCTCTCTCTCTCTCTCTCTCTCTCTCTCTCTAAGCCAACACTAGAACACAGTGAGAGATGACACGATTGTATTTTTAAGCGAAACACAAGGGCTTAGCATCACAAACAAGCCTATGATCAACTCCCCATCCTGAATACAACTTCTTTTTGCGGGAATGGGAAGAAAAGAATCCTAGAAACACAGTAATAGCCAGGATATTGATTCGCTGACAAACTTACGGTCGATTCCCCTTCTAACTATGATTTCGTTCTGCAATAAGGACGAGAATCGGAGAATACAAAATCTTCCCATCTCTCTTGTCCTTCCCCCCGAAAGAGTTACTAGTTAAAACATTATTGATCCTTAGTTTGTGAATCCCGGGATAGGAGTAATACACTGTTAATTTGGACTTACTTATTGCTTAGATTTTGTATTTTTACCATTCACTAAGAGCTTCAACAAAGTCGCTGAAGCCCAAGCAAGAATGAGTAGAATATAGCAAGAAAACATAATCATTTTTAATTAGAATCTTTACCTATCATTCAGTAATAGCCCTAAAACTAAGGGGAACGTTATAGCTAAGGGCCAAGTAAGAATGAGTGGAATAAAGCACACTGAGATACACTGGTAGATATTTGGCGAAAAATTTATTACTGAAAAATCAAGCAACGTTACCTGTTCATTATAAAAACAGTAATTACAATAAATAGAAGACGAAGACAAAACAAGATGAAATAATATAGAGTAATTACCGAAACAGCTAATCAGTTTGAATATGTAACATTTATAATTATCTGTATGTAAAAAAAATGTCCGGATACCACGATATGCAAGCCCAAGAAAACTGGAAAAAGAGGGTCAGAGTATCCCATTAGAGGCAAAGTGCTGGCAAGAAGCCCGGTAAACGAGAGCTCATATATTTAGGTTCTTTATTTACCATTCAGTACAACCCCCAATGTTCTGGGAAACATTGTCCCTGAAGGCCAAGAAAAGAGGGGATAACTATACACGTAATATTATGATCTGGTTAGTTGTGCTTCCTGGCGCCCCTCTTCCGTTCTCTGTCATCATCAGTGCCACCGCGAGATACCGTTTTCTATGGCGAGGTGATGAAGTGGGCCAACATTCTCCGCACCATTATTTATTTATTTATTTTTCATTTTTGCTACTGCCAGACGATTTAACTCAATTTTGGCATGACCTCTCATACTGAAAGGGCCAAAGGCTATATGGACAATTCTTCCAGTTCAATAAGTCTCTTCAAGCAACAAGTATAATCGTCTGAAGGGAGTAATGATGGGTGCATCAAACTCCTCTACTAAATAATAATAATAATAATAATAATAATAAGTTCGACGTAATGGTCTGTAGCGATTCATGAAGGGTACATCAAGCTTCTCCACTTCAAAGCACATCTTCTAAGCTGAACAGAATCGTCTAAAGGTGGCAAAAAAATAAAATAAAATAAAAATCAATAAAGAATGAAACGACGACGACGATGAAGAAGAGAAAAAAGAATATAATGATGATGATGAGGAGGAGGACGGTGATGAAGAAGAAGAAAATGATGATGATGATGATGATGATGATGAAGCTAGGTACTCACACTAGCGTAGAGCCTGCCCCTCAAGTCCATACAGAGGTAGAGTCCCGTAGCCTCACTGCGCATGTCCACAATGTTGGGCCCGATGGAGCGCACGTACAGGAGCGCTGCGAGAGAAAATGCGGGGAGTTAGAATATACAAGAAAATTTCCCCCCCCCCCTCTCTCTCTCTCTCTCTCTCTCTCTCTCTGGGCATGTCAAATATTTTAGGCCCGATAAAGCGCACGTACATGTGGTTGATGAAGAAAATATCCAAGTTAAAGATGTGGTAAGGACACTCTCTCTCTCTCTCTCTCTCTCTCTCTCTCTCTCTCTTACATGGGAATATAAAAATCAACTTACTTACTAAAAAGGTGAAAGAGGCATGGAAAATACACAAGAAGATGGTAATGATGATCGCATACTGTACTGAATCTTCAACCATTTTTTTTTTTTTCATTAATTTTGCGCAGACATTGTAACTTTTGAAGGACCTACCTCAGTGTTACAGTTTATATGACGAAGGTTTTCATAATGTATAATTTTGTTAGCGCTAATATTAAAGGAGATATTGGTAGGGAACGAAACTAATTAGAAATGTTTTATTTACACCTATTTCTTCCTGTCCCGCTGTCTGTCCCTCACCATGACCCTTTCACCTTTCCCCACATGGCCCTCCCCATCCCTTCCCTCCATCCATTCTCTAGCCTGTCCCTTACTCTTTCCTCCCTTCACTTGTTGTTCTTACCCTCCCTCACCTCTCCCACCATCCCACACCACCCACTCCTTCCCCTGACTTTCCCTGCCCTCCCTCACCACTCATCCCCCTCACCTCCCCTACCCTCCTCCACCATTTCTACATTACTTCTCCTCCTCCTTTTCCCTTACCCTCCCTCCCCCACCAGCCCCTCACCCTGCCTGCACCTAACACCGTGCTGAATTTGCTTATCTCGGTGCTGGATTATACCGCCCGCCTGACTTACACCCGGATAAAGAGACCTGATAACACCGACTCACAAACTCTCTCACATATGCTCTCTCACTCTCTCACATATCTTTTCTCACTCACATTATATCCTCTTTCACTCTCACATATCCTCCCTCACTCTCATTATATCTTCTCTTACTCTTTTGCACACTTTTTCACATACTTTTTCATTCGCACACTCCCACATATGTGCTCTCACACACATTCTCGCACACAGGCAGTTCACTGAGCTCATGTTCACAAAAGCCTGAGAAAGCAACAACAACAGCAACAAAAATAACAACAGCATCCACTTCATTGTCTTATTCCCACACATTCACATTCTATAAAATGCTGTCTTTAAAACACACACACACACACACACACACACACACACACACACACACACACACACACACACACACACTCCTGGTGGATGTTAGTTCACTTATAATCTACACACACACACACACACACACACACTCATACACACACACACACACACACACACACACACACACACACACACACACACACACACACACACACACACACACACTCCTGGTGGATGTTAGTTCACTTCCACACACACACACACACACACACACACTCACACAGTCCAGGTGGATGTTAGTTCACTTATAATCTTGCCATCCTCTGACGATTTCAGTATATTTTGAGAGACTGTGCAGTGAAAGGGTTAAAAAAGAAATAGGAAGAAAAAAAGAGAGAGAACTTTGAATTCCGTCAGTAACAGATGTCTTGCTTGTCTTCTTCTTGCAGTTTATAGAGGAGTTTATATTGCTCGTAATGAAAGAATACTGTATATGTGAGGATAGTAATGAATAAAGGTATATATGAGTGAAATCTCGAGGGTTAGAGAAGGCGTGAAAGGCCAGGCAGAAGGTGGATGGATCATGTTAGTGAAAGTGTTTATAGAGGAGTTTATTTTGCTCGTAATGAAAGAATAGATGTGAGGATCGAAATGAAAAGGGTACATATGAGTGAAATCTCGAGGGTTAGAGAAGGCGTGAAGGGCCATGCAGAAGGTGAATAGATAATGTTAGTGAACGTGTTCGTAAGAGATGTCAGTGTGGAAGCTAACGAAGCAAAAGAATAGACGAGGGATAGAAATGAATGGACATTAACACTAGTAGTTCCAACCCCAAGCTCATTTCAACGTGAACCTAGTAGACTGCAGGCTCAAGTTACCCCTTTCCTGCAGTCTACCATCCTCCTTCTGGGGGACAGAGAGAGAAGTGAGGAACTTTAGTATTAACCAGACAGTGGATCCACCCAGTCAAATCGGTGCAACCCCCTGAACGCGTCCCCCTCCAGCACTAAATGGATAAATGAAATATTTAAACGCAGAAGCACATGACACTGGTAGGATTAAACTTTTTTTTTACTCATTTACCTCTTTATTTATTTAAGCACTTATTTATTTATTCATTTATTTATTTATTTATTCATATATACTTTTATTTATTTTAGATACTGGATAAAATGGTCCTTGCCCCACAGGCCTTATGAATTACTTAACTATGGTCCGCTGGGGCTGTAAGGAAGACCTGAAAAATTTGCAGGTTTGAGTGATGATACATTTTATTAAGCATTTTGTTGATAATTTTTCAGCCTTTGTGTATTCTTGGTCCAATTCCTGTATGAACGTATGTAGATGTGTTGGTGGAAAGGAAGGGTTGGGATGATAATGATTAAGCTGAAGTAGGTGACGATGACGATAATGACGATGACTGTGACACTGATAATGATGAAGACTTTTGAACAGGTGAAACAGGCATACAGAGACGAGTGAGTCACAATGCAGCAACATCAACTCATTTATAAACGAGTTTGACCGCCGCGCCGCCACAAATAGCTCGACCCGACAAAAGGTGAATTTGGAGTTTCTCACAGGATCACGTCTTTTGCTTTTCACTGCCATATTTGCACCTAAGACAAACGAGTGACGGATCAGGTATATATTGAGAGGATGAGAGACTGGTATCTTTTTCATAAACTTTCTTTGAACTTAATTTGTGTGAAAGATCATATTCCTTAACATCAACCTATCTATCTACCTATCGATCTATCTATCTACATATTAGGTATTCAAAAGCAAGAATAAAAAGCAAAGTAACACAAAATACGTCACCGGAATGAAGGGGTAAAGACTTCATTTTCAGATACATATCATTGACTCTCTTAACCTGTGCTGGAGAGGGACGCCTTCACGTGATGGCACCAATGTAACCGGGCGGCTCCACTGCCTATTTATATAATCTTTCTTCAACCCCCTCCCAGTACCCCGAAAGGAGGATGGAGGACTGCAAGAAGAGGGCAGCTTCAGTCATCAGTCTACTGTGTTCACGATCAGATGAGCCTTGGGATGCAACTACTACTACTACTACTACTACTACTGCTGATCCTCTCAACCCCGTTCATTTTTTCTTAGTCGATTTTATTCACCTCAGGGGTAGATTTTTCGAGCTGGAGAAATTACATCCATCCATCATTCCCCTTCAGCAAGAGAGGCCTTTTCATAGCTAAATAAAATCGTCTGAATGTAGCAAGAATAAAAAAAATAATACACGTCATTGGGCTGAAGGGGTAAATACTTCCAAGGTCCTGTATTTTACTCTCAGCTGAATAAAATCGCATGACGGCAGCCGAAATGAAATACTGGGGAAGATGTGGCAGTGTTCGTGGGGGTAGTATCAGCACTCCCAGGCTCCTATGACGCTCTATCTCTCTCTCCTTCCCTCCCCGTCCACTCTCCCCTTCTCCCACTTTCCCTCGAGACTGTCCATCATTTTCATGCCAATTTTTACACTTTTTTTTTTTTTGCAGCACTACAGAGAGAAAGTCAAGGAAAGGTGTGTGTGTGTGTGTGTGTGTGTGTGTGTGTGTGTGTGTGTGTGTGTGTGTGTGAGAGAGAGAGAGAGAGAGAGAGAGAGAGAGAGAGAGAGAATGTCTTAAGCTCAATAAAATCGTCAGGTGGCAGCAAGAATAAAAGAAATACGTTCCCGGATTGTGTAGGTCATTCACTTTAACTTGGCCCAGATTTTCGTCCTTTTGCAGCTTATTTCACGCAGCTCAGTGGCAGAACAGGATAATACTGCAGCTCTACGTCCATTCCACAGCACTTCTTCGTGACTAGCACCATATTCTAGTGTTAATCAATTGCCCCAACTCAGAATTCAAGATGGAGAGATGGCAGTTTTAAGCCAAGTTAGAGTAAAAGGAGTAAAGTATAGAGTCCAAGGCTAAGGAAGGAGGGGAGGAGGGTGAAAAAGTCCCTCAAACTTCGCTATTTTATTTTTCGTGGTCCTGTAACTTACCACCCACCAGGACCCATATGGAGACTCCCTGGCACCACTCCTTTAGCGATTTATTTTTGGATATGGCTGGTTACTCTCCTTTTGTATGTTATTTATGAAGAGTACGGCGATGTTAGAATGATTTATGCAACATGGAGAAGAACAGTAACGCGTAATAAGCAAAATAATTCGCTCAGGAAAGGTGTTAGGGAGCATCCTTAACCGATGAGAAGAGGGCCCAACACTCGAGGAATATACAGTTATTTTTTTTTTTCCCCCACATGACAGGACTGGGCTGCTCACACTTTTTGAATACTAAATCGTGGTTGCATAATATTCAACGAGCCTTATTTAAGAGGTAGAAATGAGTCAGCTTGTACTCCACTGGGCTCACACTTCTCATGAACCTGGGGCTACAGTTACCACGATCCCAAGTTTAGATCCCACAAGAATGCACTGGTTAGGAAGGTCTGACTTGTGCCTTGCTTCAGTTCCACGTCAGTCGATTAACCACTGTCCACCTGTCAACGTTAGTCGTGTGAAGGGGGTGGGTGTGGAGGGTGGGAACGGGGCTGGGGGAGGAGGAGGAGGGGATGGGAGAGGGGAAGGGGGAGCATGACACACCCTGGCATCTTTGGAACTTCCTTCATCTCGACGTGTCATTTGGTTTAGCTTGTGGAGATTACGTTACATTCCCTGGATCGTATTCCCGTGGGCTTAGAGTTAAAGAGCATCTCCTTAACGATTAATCTAGCATGTTACACCTTGATATTCTTCTGTACAGTAAGTATATATTTTTATGACCTCATCTAGCACCTCCTCCTCTACAATTTCTTTTCTTTTTATAATTCATTAATGATCTATAATTTATATGGACTAAATTCTAGTATCTCTTCCTCAAAGATTGATTTTGTCCTTCACACCTTAATATACCTCTGTGTGCCTTACTTGTCTTCCCATTCCAAGCCCTCATCTACGCCTCTTTCTCCCTTTCTCTCCACTTTCTCCTTCACCTCTTTCTTATTTCTCCCCACCCAATTCTTCTCCCTCTCACATATATCCTTTCATCTCCCCTCTCCCTTCTCGCCTTACCTATGCCCTCTTTCCTCCCATCAACTTCTTCCCCCTCTCCCTCCCGTACCTCTCCCTCCCCACCTTCCTTTTCTCCTCCCCTCTTCCTCAGCTCACCCCCAAGCCTTTCCCCACCTCATCTCCAATCAAAGCTTCCACTCCCCTTAAATCTACTCATCTTCTTTTTTTCTCCATTTCCTTCCATTCATTCTCCCACCTCTTTCCTCAACACCTTTCTCTCATTTCAAATAAACTCTTTCCCCTCTCTCTTTCATATTTTCTTCATCTCCCCCACCCCCGGCTCTTACATCTTTCCCTTCTTATTTCTCCCCCTTTCGTCATTTCTCCCCAAGACCTTTTATCTTCCCTCTCCTCCTGTTTTCTCCATCCTTCCATTCCTTTATAATCGTCCCTTACTTCCCCTCCTTTCATCCTCACCCCACCTCTTCTCCCCTTTGCCTCCCTCACTTCTTCCCCCCTCCTCGTCCCTTCCTCCTTCCCTCTCCACCCCTCACTCTTCCTCCCCACCTCACTCCCCCTCCCCCCCCTCCCCCTCTCCCCCCCTCCCTTCCTCCCCACGACCTAATCAAGTGTGGGCCGAACCTCCCCGTAAAGCTGATATATGACGGGGTCCCAGCACTGCGGCTAAACAGGCACGGCAAAAAATCGATTAGGTTAGCTTGAGAGAGAGAGAGAGAGAGAGAGAGAGAGAGAGAGAGAGAGAGAGAGAGAGAGAGAGAGAGAGAGTGTGTGTGTGTGTGTGTGTGTGTGTGTGTGTGTGTGTGTGTGTGTGTGTATTTATCTGTTTATGAGCGTGTCAGTATGTCTTTATCTTTCTTTGTCCGGCTATGTGTGTGTGTGTGTGTGTGTGTGCGCGTGCGCTCCCTAAGCCCTCCAACCCAGCCACCCGTACCGCCAAATCTCTCCATACATCCATACCCTATTGTAACCCCCTACCACTTACATTTCCCAAACAGCCCAACCCCAGCAAACCTTCCAAGCCTCCCCATGCCCCTCTAACCCAGCCTCCTCTCTCTACCCCAACCCTAACCCCATCCCCAAACCCGTCTAACCCAGCCTCCTCTCTCTTCCCCAACCCCAGGCCACTCTAACCCAACCTCTCCGCTCTAACCCCCACCCCTAACCCCCTCCCCAGGCCAAGCCGGGGTAATGACAGGCCGGTGAGTTATTCTGCCGTAAAACCCGCTTGATGGGACCGATGATAACACCATTAATTATCAGACCTCATTATCGAGGAATCATAGGCATTATCTCGCTCAAAAATAATCGCTCCGTTTGTGAGATTATCAACTTCCCCACTAAATATTGGACGATTTTTTTGTGGCTTGCGTTCTTGCTGCCTCCAGACGATTTTATTCAGATCCGTAAAGAGACATTAAACTCAATATAGAGATGCTAGTTATCATCTCGCTCAAAAATAATCGTCTGGTTGGTGGGATTATTGACTCCTCCACGATAGAGACGATTTGGTGTGTGTGTGTGTGTGTGTGTGTGTGTGTGTGTGTGTGTGTGTGTGTGTGTGTATTTGTGATTTCTCCCAACCTTCAGACGGTTTTGTACACCTCCTTATAGAGATGTTCAACTCACTAAAGAGATAGTCATTATCTTGCTCAAAATAATCGTCTGCTTGGTGGTACTGTTAACCCCCTCTAGTAAAAGGACGATTTCTCTGAGGGGGAGGGGAGGTTGTATTTATTCTTCTATCCTCTAGACGATTTCATTCAGTTCAGTATTGGGTAAGTCAGATCGATATAGAGAACTGACTTTATAAATATCACTAAATTTACCAGTCTGGCTACAACACAGAACTAGGCTGTTAAAATTATTTCCTCCACTACGGGGATAATTTGAGTTTTTTTTTTTTATTGTTGATTTATTTATTTAATATCTATATTAATCTTACACTCTCCTTACGATGTCAGTCAGACTGTTTTTTTTTTTTAAGAACTGGACGTGTTAGATATACCTTACATTGAAATATTTACCAATAAATTCTTTGCTAACTTGGATATAACAGATTAGGAGAAGAATCAAGTAAAATTAACATTAAGTCTTTGTTGTCTGGGAGTTAATTCACGAAATCTGACGAATACTTTTTATCTGTGTATCTATCTATCTGCATCTATCTGTCATCTATCAATCTATCAGCATCTCTGCCTATCTGTCTATCTTTCTATCTTAATGCTGGTTTTAGACGATTTTGCTCAGTCCAGGAGAGCTCCCTAATACACAAAGAATTAATGAAAGAAATATAAGGCATGTGGGTGTACTTTGAGGAGGGAACATGTTTGCTTGTGTGTATGGGACCGTATTTTCTTAAGCTTAGATTTCGTAATACCTCTTCTATTGTCGTTTAGTTTGCTTTTTAAGCTTTATCATCCGTGTTATCTTTAGCTTCACCTTCGTAACACCTTATTTTCTGGGATTTATTTTACTAAGTTTTACCGTACGTATTGTCTTCTGCTTAGATTTCGTAGCACCTCCTCTTCTTCAATTCATCTTCACTTCAGACCTTCTACTCTATGCAGCTGATGGAGAGTACGTCGGTGTTTAAAATGAAAAATATATGACAGATTATTCGAGGTGTGATATGCTAAATAAATCGCTTAGGAAAATGTGTCACCCAGTCTACTACGTCAACGAGAAAACACAAGAAAATGCCGTAACACTGAGCGTCGCGGGAAAGAATTAGATTGGTGGTTTCAAAGAATAAAATGAGTGGTTTCTGTTTAAGGGAACAGGTGAGCGTAAAGGATGAAATAGTTACGATAGTGACAAAAAGTTATAGTATAGGTTAATCACGTCTCTTACAGAACAAATAATAAACAAAAGCTGCAATAACTGAGCCCGAATTCGAAAACGCACTTACTATCAATTTTCTATCGTAATTGTAATGTTTTTTGTGAAGTTTTAGTGCCTTTATTAATTACAGTGTACAATCTATACTATTTTTACTTTAACTTGGCCTAAAATTGACATCTCTCCGTCTTGAATGCTGAGTTATAGCAATAGATTAACAGTAGAATATGATGCTAGTCATGAAGAAGTGCTGTGGGAAATATGTAGAGCTGTAACATTGTCTTTCCGGCCACTGAGCTTCGTGAAATAGGCCGCCAAAGGACAAAAATCTAGGCCAGATTAAGGTGAAAAGAGTATAGCAATTTTATACATAACGATAGCTGAAAAAAGTTAATGGATATAGATGCAGGTGGAGGGATAAAAATTATGTTTATATATGTGGGATGAAACAATGTAACAACTGGTGAGAGTGAAGAAAGTAGGAGTCGGTTATAATCCACAGAAAGTTCAGTTAGGTTGATGGTGGTGGTGACAGCATTGATGATTTAATGGTGGTGATGAGTGTGGTGATGATGAAGGTAGTGATGGCGATGATAATAGTGATGAATCATGATGAGTTTGTTCTTGTCTGTGTAAAAAAAAGTAACGTCAAATGAGAAATGTGGAACGTTATCCAACACTGACTTTTTTTCCATAACTGTTCGACTGAAGTAGTAATTGTATCTCTCTCTCTCTCTCTCTCTCTCTCTCTCTCTCTCTCTCTCTCTCTCTCTCTAACCTTCGTGATAGACCCTTGCGACCTTCATCTCCTCCACGTGAGCCATTTTCGTCGTTTTCCTCCTTTCCTCTCCCCTCCCCATGCTTATCTTCCCCAATGATTACTTCTCTCTCTTGCTTCTCTCCTTTCCTCCCTAACCACTCTTCCTCCTCCTCCTCCTCCTCCTCCTTATCTTCAACACAAATTTCTCCATCTTTCCTTTCTCCTCTTCTCTTATGGCACATTTATAATCCCTTTAATTCTTATGTGCAGTGTGTTTTCATGGATTAAAAAAAATATATACACGCCTGAAAAAAATAGCTTGTAATATAGAAAATAAATCGCTCAGGAGAAGGTGCAAGGAAGCTCTCTAAACTGACGAGATGGATTTTTGTATACAATTGACATAAAACGTTGTATGAGAGCGGATATAGGATTCTTAGGAGTGCTAATGCGAAGTGCTTAAGGAGAATAAAGTGCTTGAGGAGAAGTGCTTAAGGAGAATGTTGAACTGTGGGGGGTGTTTCAATAATATGGAAATACTGTAGTTTACAAGTATTGGCATGAGACGTGTTTAAATCCTAAGATGAGAGAGAGAGAGAGAGAGAGAGAGAGAATGATATTTCTCACTACCGGCATTCCACATGACGCTTTTAGGAATATTAATATGAAGTGTTTTTTTTTAGAATTGTTGATACCAGGCATATAGGCAAATATTGATATGAAACATTATACCCTTTTTTAAAATTATTGTTCACTCGAAAGAATTTGATATGAGGAAGTGTTCAAAATTTTGGCCGCACAGTAAATGCATGAGAGCGTTAATTAAAGACACGAAGAAAAAATAAAGACAGTGATTTGTAAAGGATCTAACAATAAGTAAGAAAGACTCCTGAGAGAATTTATTAAGCAGCATTTACCGAAGTCTTATACCAACTAAAAATAATAGGAGGAAAAAATCATGTGGAAAATGCTGCCCTGAGAAGAATACATACAAATTAGCAATGTTAAATTAGAGAAAAAAAGGTTAGTATAGTTGTTAGAGAGAGAGACAATCAAATATCTTCAAGCAACGGAGTTAAAGAAAGTTTCCCAAATTCCCAGTTACTGTGCACACCATTTCTCACAGACTAAACTCCCCCACTCACAGAAGTCTCGCCTAAGCTGAATAAAATCTGTGGCGATGGAAAGAGTGAAATATTTAAGATGGTTTGGTACTGAATGACTAAACTGAGACTGTTTCTGATCCCTTGTCTGTTATGGATCTGTGTTAATATGAATAAAATTGACACCATATTGCACCACAGCACACTTTACCACATTGCACCACAGCACACCGTACCACATCGCACCACGCCATACCATCTTTGCATCCCTCCACACCACACCACACTGCCACCCACTCCTCATCACACCACTCCACGCCACACTGCATCACACCACACCACACCACGTCTGCGACAAATGCTGAAATCGAGCGATGTACTACCGTAGAGTTCCTTTTCATGACCATTTCGTTCCCTATGATGAAGTCTTAAGCCCGTCTCCCCAGCACCTCTCTGTAACAGCTTTATTTTGCTTATTCCACTTTATTACCCTTGTCCGTGTTATAAAATCATTCTAATAAGGCAATACTCTGCATAAATACTCATACTGTACCAGAGAATAATACCTAGCCATATCCAAAAATAAATCGCTAAGGAACAGGCGCCACGGAGCTTCCTTTACTAACGACAATACGGACCTTCATTTAGTTAGGTTTTAGCAGATCCAAAAGATCTTTTTCAAATTATAAAAGATATTTCATGTAGATCCTATAATTTGCAGTCATTCATGTGCTGAGAAAGAGAGAGAGAGAGAGAGAGAGAGAGAGAGAATAAATTCATCATCGTACTGAATGGGTTAAGGATCGACTCAGGTATTATTGCGGTTCATCTCCCCACCTCTCTCTCTCTCTCTCTCTCTCTCTCTCTCTCTCTCTCTCTCTCTCTCTCTCTCTCTCTCTCTCTCTCCTCCTCTTAGCATTCTTGCTGGCTTCTTCTTTGCAATTTTTTCCTCCTCTTTTTCCTCTTTGTTTCATCATCCTCGCCCTCCTCTTCCCTCTCCCCTTCCACTTCCTCAGTCCTCCTCCTCTTCCTCCCCACTCCTCTTCTTCCTCCCCACTCCTCCTTCACCTCTTCCTCTTCCTCTTCTTCACCCCTCCTCCACTTCCCCATTTATTGTCTTTCTCTTCTCCACCCCTCCTCCTCTTTTCCCATAATTCTCCATTTCCTCCTTCCCTCCTTCGCATTCCTCCTCCTCCTCCTCTTCCCGGCGACTCTTACTATTCTTCATCCCCACCCCTTCTCCACCTCCTCCTCATTTACCTTCCTATTCCTCCTCCCCTTCTTCTCTCCTCCTCCTCCTCATCATCATTTACCTTCCTATTCCTCCTTCCCTTCTTCTTCATTCCTCCTCCTCCTCTCTCCTCCTCTCCTCCTCCTCCTCTCTCCTCCTCTCCTCCTCCTCCTCCTTCTCCCCCTCCTCCTCTTCCTCCTTCTCTTCCTCTCTCCTCCTCCTCTTCTCCGCCCCTCCTCCTGCCTCCGCTCTGATTAAACTGTTGCCTCTAATTTATAGGTGAGGAGTCCTTATATGGCAGCCGCTCCCTCCACACACACACACACACACACACACACACACACACACACACACACACACACACACACACACACACAGAAAGAGAGAGAGAGGGGTCTGTGCTTTTCTCTCTCACACACACCATATGATCTTCCTCTATTGAGACAAAGAATAGAGTATAAAGTATGCTATTACAGTGAAGGAGTAAGCATGTCAAAATCCCGAAATCAATTCTCCCTCCCTCCCTCTCTCTCTCTCTCTCTCTCTCTCTCTCTCTCTGCCAAAATACAGATCTTTACCCAACCTCAAAACATACGATCGATTCCCTGCCCTCAAACTGTGATTTATTTATTTATTTATTTATTTATTTTTTGTAGAAAGGTCTAAGAGAGGTCATGATCTTCTCCAGGTCTTGTGGCTCCTGCAAAACGAATCTTAGTTAAGTGGGAGAAAGTGTCTTAGTTTTATTTTTATTTATTTATTGCAGGAGAGACGACGATAAAAAGGTGTACAGTAATCTCTTGTCTCTTATTCTTCCTGCGAAAATTTATGTGATTTTTTGTCATATATATACTTGTGAATCTGGCACCTTTATTTTATTTATTTATTATTTACTTATTTTGCAGTCAACCTCAGACGAATGATTTTACCTCAGACAAACCCACTGGCAAGCTAAGAATCTAACCAATTAATTATATTTTCATTTTTGCAATTACCAAGATATTTTTCTAGCTTTGGACGTGTTTTTCAAGCTAGGAAAGTTAGATATAGCCTTCAGAAACCCATCCACTGTTTTTTATCCCTAATATTACTCTCATCTGATTTTTTTTCCACCTAATTGTAAACTTTCCTATCTGGAGGGAGTTATAGCGATCCTTAATTAACTCCTTCACTATTTGGGATCCTTCTTAAGATGGATGAAATAGTCTGGTACCATCAAGAGTAAAAAAGACGTCACACGGAAAATTGTAAAGATGAGGAGAATTGTGTAAACATAGGAGTATTGAACTACATATTCTTTCCCCTCTTCTTTCTCTTCATTTCCTTCCTTTAAGTCCCTTCTTTTCTTCCCTCCCTCTCTCCCTCCACTCTTTCATTTACTCCCTCCCTCCACTCTTTTCTTCCCTCCACTCTTACCTTCCCTCCACTCTGTCCTACCCTTCACTCTCTTCTTCCCTCCATCCCGTTTTACCTTACTACGTGTACCTCACCTGCCTCCGTGCCTACCTGCCTACCATACCTTCCTTCCTACCTCCTACCTGCCTACCATACCTTCGTCCCTACCTGCCTACCATACCTCCCTCCCTACCTCCTTTCCTTTCTGCCTTTCCTCCCTTCCTCCATATCTAAGAGTATCTTGCCTTCCATCCCTTCTCTCCCTACCTCCCTTCCCTCTCCACCTCTCCTTCCTTCCCTGCCTTCTCTGCTAGCCCTCTTTCCCTTCATTCTCTCCCTCTCTCTCTTCCTCTTTCCCTCTCTCCCTACCTTCTCTCCTACCAATCTTACCATTCCTACCTCCCTTCCAACCACCTCTACCTATCTCCCTTCCTGCTTACCACCCTTCCCTCCTGCCCTAACCTCTCCTTTCCTTCCCCTTCCTCCTTCACCCCCTAATTCCCTCCCTGTCTACCACCCCCTCCATCCTCCCTATCTTTTCCTCCTCTCTTCCCCTCTCTCTCTTCCTCCCTGCCTCCCTTCTTGTCTAAACCCTAGGGCGCGTTGAGTAGGCTAGGGTAGGGCCTGGGGCAACCTGGCGTATAAGGGTATGGTGGGGGGAGGGACGTGAGTGAGGCAGGCAGGCAGGCAGGACATTGAGGTGAGGCAAGGTTAGGAGGCAGAGGTGAGGCAGGTATGGTTGAGAGGTGAGACAGGAATGGTTGAGAGGTGAGGCAGGAATTATTGGGAGGTGAGGCAGAAGGATAAGGCAGGAAAAGGGAGACTGATATACTCGCAGTTGGGGCGAGGCACAGGGCAAGGCATGAGGGTGAAGAAAGGTGGTAGGTAGGAAGGTGGGGCAGGGTGGATAATGCAGTTGGAGTGAGGCAGAGGGAGAGGCAGGTATGGTTTTGGTAAGGCAGAGAGAGTTGAGGCAGAAAAGTAAGGCACGAGGGTGAGGCAAGTATGGTTTCCGTGAGGTATGTATTAAAGGAAGGTGAGGCAGAGGGATGAGGCAATAAGGTGAGGCAGGGTTGGGAGACAAGAAAGTGAGGCAGGTCCTGTTGGAAAGTGAGACAAAGCGATAAGGCAGGGGTGTGAGGCAGGATAGTGAGGCTAGACTATGAGACTGAGATGATTGTCGGGGTAAGGCAGGATGGTAAGGCACAAAGGTGAGGCAGGAGAATAATGATGGGGTGAGGCAGAAGAATAGGGTAAGATGGTAAGGCAGAATATATAGGAGTAAACGTGTACATGAATTACAAGAGGCTTATTGGCAGGAGGGTAAGGCAGAAGGGTGAGGCAGAAAGGTGAGGCGGAGCAGAATGTAGAGTAGGCAGGTGGTGCAGCAATGAGGCAGGTGGGATAGGCGGGAAGGTATGGCAGAAGGGTGAGGCAGAAGAGAATGTAGGGTAGGTAGGTAGGTGTGGCAAAGAGGGAGGGTGAGGCAGGAGCGGGTACAGGACGGTACAGGTAACGGTACAGGTGGAGAGGCAGCGGTACAGTCTCCTCTCCCACCCTCCCTGCACCCATCATCACCACCATCACCACCCTCCCTACACCCACCATCACCACCACCACCCTCCCTACACCCACCATCACCACCACCACCCTCCCTACACCCACCATCACCACCATCATTCTCCCTACACCCACCATCACCACCACCACCCTCCCTACACTCACCATCACCACCACTATCCTCCCTACACTCCCTGTCACCATCACCACCCTCCCTACACTCACCATCACCACCATTGTCATCATCAGCATCATGACTGTTATCACCTTCGCAACCACCACTGTCACCATTACTATCATCATCACCACCTTTTTGCCACTATCACCAGCATCATCACTACCATTGCCGCAGCCATCCTCACCATTATGACTGGTGTCACCATCACCATCAGCATAACCATCATCACCACAATCATTCCACCGCCAGCAGCATCATTATTGCTATCATCACCACTATCACCACTATCATCATTATCACCACTATCATCATTATCACTACCATCACCAACTGCAACACCATTATCATCACCACAAACACTTTCTCTTTCACCAGTATCACCCCATCACCAACTACACTACCACTGCTACCATGATGAGCAGTATCATTACCACTCCTCTCACTATCACCATCACCACCACCACAATCACCATCAGCACCACAGCTACAACTACCACCACCACTACCACCACAAACAACTTGGTAATATCCACCTTTGCATCTTCTTTAGGTTCGTTATCAGCTCTTGTTTAATAAGGAAAACTTGTACAGTATTTTTAGAGTCCCAGGAGGTGGAGAATTTGTATCATATTCTTACTGTTTCCTTATGTTTTTAATCAGCTTAGTGAGAGGCTTTTCGAACTGATTTGGGTGTTGGTGTATGGGTGTGGATGTACGTGTGGGTGATGGGTGTAGATGTGGGTGGTGTGGGTTTGAATGTGACAATGGATGTGGATGTAGGTAGTGTGGGTTTGAGTGGTGTGGGTGTGGGTTGGCAGTGGTGTGGGTGTAGGTGGGTGGCGTTAGTGTACACTTTGGTGATGTCGGTATGGGCAAGGGTCTTGGTGTGACAGTGGGTTGGTTTGATAAAATACATATAAATAACATACACATGACTCGCCATTATTTTATGGATATAAATCTGATTTCAAGATGCTGTTTTATATATATATATATATATATATATATATATATATATATATATATATATATATATATATATATATATATATATATATATATATATATATATATATATATATATATATATATATATATATATATATATATATATATATATATAGTGTGTGTGTGTATGTATGTAGGTATAAAAATAATTAAACAAAATATAAGCATAAGAGAGGAGGGGGTGAGTTGGGAGCAGGACAGTGAAATGGCGGGGGACAGGGAGACGTGGAGGCGATTTGTTTGTGGCCACCCCGTACGGGATTAAGGCGTCTGGCAATAGATAGATAGATAAGCATGAAGATAGGTAGGTAGGTAGGCAGACAGGCAGGCAGGTAGGTGGGTAGGTAGGTAGGTAAATAGGTAGGTAGGCAGATAGAGATGGATATATAGATATAGATAGATAGATAGATAGATAGATATCGCCACCATCTAGATGGACAGAGAGATAAATAAAATAACGTACAGGTAACGGTGAGGGGGAAACGCCATGAGACTCTTCACTGCGATGCTCATCTCCGTAACTTTGGCTTTTGATCCTAAGTTTCCTCCACCGTCATTGGATACAGGGGTAACTACTCATTTCATCTACCCATCTCGTCACTGCTGTTTTACTCGTGCACGTCACTTTCACCACTGCCTTCGTCACTGCCTTGCACCACCACTTTCACCACCACTACCATTGCTAACCTCACCTTCACCGATATCGTCATTTTCACCACAACCATCGCGACCATTTTCAGTAATATCGTCACTTTCACCACTACCATTGTTGCTATTATCGTCACTTTCTCCACTACCATTGTTGCTATTATCGTCACTTTCACCACTACCATTTTTCGCTTCTGATTACATATTACTACAACCGTGGCCAACACTTTCAACTAATATCATCACTTTCACCACCACCATCATCACTTCTCACCACTTTCACCACCGCTATCTTCACTACCTAGCACCACTTTCACCACCATCATCAACATTACCTTGCCACAGTTATCATCATGTCGAAGTATTTTTTTTTTCTTTTTTTAGCACCAAATCATTACTATAGTTACTGCTAACACTATTACCAGGTTACCATTATTATTACCACTACCATCACGACCACAATCATCATGACCACCACTACCATTATCAAGAGCATCGTCACTACCCCTACCACACATCATCACCACTACTTATTATCACCATCACCACTGCCGTTTTCACCACCACAGCCACAACCATTACCATACGTCATCACCACCAGTTATTGTCACCACCACCACTGTCGCTTTCAGCACCACCACCACAAAACCAATATTATCATCACCACCCCTTATTATCACCACCACCACTACTGTTTTCACCACCAACACCACAACCATAATCACCATCATCATCACCATCACAGGTTTCATCATCACTTCTACCAGTACTCTTATCATCACCACCACCAATACCACAACCACCAATTTCACTACCACCGCTACCAGTCACACCCTCCAAGACTGGTCGCGAGGGACGGGGTGGTAGAGGGGGAGTGAGGAGGGGAAAGGGCGAAGGAGGGAAGGGGAAAGGGGAGGGGAGAAGGGAAAGGGGGGTGAATGAAGCAAAGCCCAGGAATTTACACATCATTAGTTAGACTAGGTGACCAGCCCACTCCCCCACCTCCCCTCCCCTTCTCCCCCTTCCTCTCCCTCCTCCCCTTCCCCTCGCCCTCTCCCTCTCATTCCTTCGCCACCTCCCTCCCTCTATTCCCCTTTCTCCTTCTGTCGTACCCAATCCCTCCCATCCTTTTTCTATTTTTTTTTTCAATCTTCTCTTCTATCCCTTCTTCCTCTCTCCTCCCCTCTCCTCTGCTCTTTCCCTATCCTCTATTTTTTCCTTCCTTTCTCTCTTATTACCTCTCCTTTCTTCTCTTATCCTTTCCTCTCCTCTCGTCTACCTTATTCTACAATTCGCTTCTACTGTTTCTGTTTCTTCTATATATTCTTTCCCTCTCTTCATGAACGATGGATATGACAATATGTTTTTCTCTCATGTGAAGCCTAATATGGCACCAGTATGATAACAGGGGGAAAATTAAAGCTGAAAAAAGAAAAAAAACAAATCATTTACTAATACGAGTACACGCAATACAAGCCATAAAATTTCTCGAGTACCGGAATTCCTCTCTCTGTTTCCCTATAACGCCTTAGTGGGTGAACACAAAACGCAAAAGAGTCGTTGTTGGTCCAGACTGAGAGGGAAATAACAACACTAGCTCAAGAAATCCATAATGGGCAAAGGAACTGTCAAAATAGGAGGCAAACACGGCTGGTGAAATCCCGGGGCTTCCCAAGAATGTTCAAAGTCCTTCGTCCACCAGTTGTAGCACCACCGCATCACCATCACCATCAACACCACTATCACCACGATCACCACCACCACCACTATTAAACTCTCATCACTGTCACCACCACTTTCAAGCCCTCACCACCTCCACCACCATCACCACACTATTGAACTATCACAGTCACAACCACCACACCACATAGCACACCACCATCATCACCATTATCCAGTCATTACCACCACACCACCACAGCCACCCTCTAGCCACATCACTAACCACACCACCACAGTCACAAGAAGAGCCTTACCACACTGCCATCACATACACGTCACCCTCACCACCACACCAAGCACACTGAATACATTTACTCCATCCATTTTCCCCACCCAGCATTCCTACCCTCATCACTGTTCAACATTTTCTCAACATTTGCCCAACATTCACTCAGTTTTTGTGGCGGGGGTAGTGTAATATTCCGAACGGTATTCTTGTCACCTCTTCCTTAGCGATTCATTTTGCATGCTACACTTTCTTATGTGTTGCAATATCGACACAGATTCCATATGTGACGTAAAAGGGATTATTAATGTGCTAGAAAGCCTCCTTAAACAGTTTAGAGACACAGGTGGATTCGTGACATTTCCTTCTTAGCTGTTTATTTTGCATTGGCACTGTGATGTTATTTTGTATGTTATTTATGTCTGTTCACTGTCGACACAGGCGCTGCATCGATAGCATAGAAGATAACACAAAGGTTCATCAGGCCAAAATAAATCGCTGAGGAAAGGGTGTTACCAAATCTTCTAGGTCAACGAGAATGCGACCTAAGTTACAAGGATGTGATGGTTTTTTTGCTGAAACAATGAAGTGCATACGTCTACTGTATATTCAAGTATCTAAGGTTCTTTCGTGTGCATCTGGATCTAGTACATGCTGATGTTATTCTGAGACCTGATGCCCAATTTGGTCAGCATAATTTAAGGTTGCGTGGATGATGTGTTTCTAAACTATTCTCAGCTTTTTTTTTCTGTTTGCCAAAAGTGGTTCTGGTATGCAAGGCCACATCAGCGAATTATGTTCGTAGGAGAATATTTAGCTTACGATTAGCCAGACCGGAGGAGAAGGGAGAAAGGAGAGACGACACTACAGTTATCTAAATCCCCCTAACTTATTATGTGCGAAGGAATATTAATCCAGAAAGGCAGTTTTTATACCACGTGCCCTGTTAAGAAGCAGGTTCTTGATTAGGAATTATTACATTCACCAGGGAGATTATGTTTTTGGTTCTATTTATTTGTCTGTTTCTTATTTACCTACATAATGGAAAAAAATAGTTGATAGAATTGTACTAGATTTGAATAATGACTAGGAAGCGTAGGAAAAGTGTGTTAAATTTGGGAAAAAATAAAATGCCTTAGGTTTAAATGAAGGATGGTGTTGAATTGGCAGAAGTTTACGCTCTGAGAGTATTCTTGTTGTTAGCATAATTTCATATCTGAACTATATCTTCCAGAATTTGGGAAATGGGAAGGAAGATTTTGTTGATTAAAGCCTGAGACTTTACTGTGGTGTTGAAATTTATGGCTGTCTGAGGAGGGAGATTTAATAGTGTCATGAGTGCTGTTTGTATAGTATTTTTGGAACAAGTGTACTGCATGAAGTGTTTTGTTGAGATTACGATTCCATTGCTACGTCATAGGCAAAGGACGAAGCAGAACTGTTACAGGAAGGGTATGTCAAGGAGAAGCAAATGAAAAGTGGAGTTGGAAGACAGATTTGTGAGACACCAACGGTTAAAATTCTGCATCTGAATCACTAGCTTTGGATGAGTGTGTAGGCTTGTTTATCAGGAAGGAAGGTGCTGGAGAGGGACGCTTCATGCTGTGCGCCTGTATGTCCTTATTCATCTGCAGCAGTGGTAGCCTGTGCGAACTTCCCTTAACTCCGTCTTTATCCCACAGACGAGGATGGTGGACTGCAGGAAACGGGAAACTTTGGCTCGAAGTCCATCAGGTTCACGTCAGGTGATCCTGTGGTTATAACAAAAACAACAAGTGCAATAAACAGAGAAAAAAGATGCAAGTATTGTCAGTATCATCCATGACTGTGCTCAGGATTTTTTTAGATAAAAATATATCTTCATACGTCGACTTATTATTTTACATTTTTATTACTTCTTGTGTAGTGCAAAGGCGTACAAAAGGGTGCATAGGAAAGCAAACAGCAACAGACGTATTGATCCCTTTCGAGGTTGTTTGTGACAGGGCAAATTGTGACTATCTTAGCTTTGTTCTATGATTAAAGGACAATGATACCAGTGTAGGAAGGCGGAATAAGTCACTGAAGAAGAAGTAATAAGAAATCTCCAATGGCAGTTAAAATAAAACCCATACGCAAAAGAAACAACACGCAGAAAGAAACGAGTTTAGATTAATGCACTTCGACTACCCGTGTATCATGACAGCAGGATATAAATTTGTGTTCAGTCCCAGTCTTCTCTCAGAACACGACATACAACAATCGAAATGACATCCAGGTCCCCAATAGCACTGCAGGGAGAACGGAGGGACAAACATCATGGATTTATCACTTCATCATTGAGGCTGTATCCTAGGTGGCGTAAGAAGCATCGTAGCACCATTCCTTACCTATTTATCCTGCACAAAATAAATCGCTAAGGAAGAGGTCCAACGAAGCCTTCCATGCCAACTAAAATACGGCCGTGGATGTGCAGGAATGCGGACGAACGGAAAGGGATGAGTCAGGCTGAAAGGAAAATAAAAAAGAGCACGTGCTGGGGGAGGGAGGATGGGAGGCAGAGGTGGGGAAGGAGGTCAGGGGACGGGGGATCAGATCAGGAGCAGAGTAGGGGAGTAAAAACATGGGTGGGGGAGTTACAAGAAGGGGAAAGGGGTTTAAGTAGGGGGTAGGAGCAGGGGTAGAGGTGGCCACAAACGAATCGCTTCCATGTCACTCTGCCCTCTGCCATCAGGCTGCCCTCTCTTCAACCCATCTCTTTCCCTCTCACATGTCTCTACTCTATCTCTCCATCTCATCCTTGGTCTCCCCCTCCCACTAACCCCCACAGCTGAATAAAATCGATTTCATACACTCGTCTGTGATAAATGATGAAAATAAATAGCAAGTAATTGGAGTGAAGTGATTGAGAGACTTTATAAATACTTCCAGGTGGGGTAGGGGGTGGGAAGGGGTAGGGGGTGGGGAAGGGTAGGGGGTTCTGGTGTGGGGGGTAGCGTCACGGTTGGTTGGGGTCAGCCTGGGGGTAGCTCACATACCTGGTCTTGTGGGTGGAGGGGGAGAGTGAGGAAAGGAGGGGGAGGCCAAGGTCACTATGCCATCACACAGCCTTGCTCTTCCTTCTCCTCTCCCTCCCTCTTCCCCTCTCCCCTCTCCCTTCTTTCCTTCCATCCTCCCCTCTCCCTTCCTTATCTCCCCGTTTCCCCTCCCTTGTCTCTTCCTTTCTGTCTTTCTCAGTTCCCCTCAATCTCATCTTTTCTTTCTCCCCCAGTCACTCTCCCTCACATATCCTTCCTCCTCTTCAGTCTCTTACTTCCCCCATTACTTTCCCTCTTACCGTCCCACTTCTTTCTTCCCCCTCCCTCTGACGACTTCTCTCTCTCCCCCACCTTCCCTTCCCTTCTTCCCCCCTTCCATCCCTTTCCCCTCTTCTCTCCCTTCCTCTCTCACCTCTCCTCTTTCCTCTTTCTTCCTCTCTCTCCCTCTCTCTCTCCCTACTTGTTTCACTCATCCCTTCCATCTTACCTCCCATTTCATTTCCTACCTCCCCTCTCTCTCTCTCGCTCCCTTTCTCTCCCCCTTCCTTACCTCCCCTCACATCGCCCTTTCCCTTTCACTCCCTCTCATCCTCCCTTCTCCTCCTCCTTCTTCCAGAAGACAACGAGAAAGGTCAACTCCTCATCTTTGGCATCTTCATTCTCAGTTATTGTTTACTCCTCTCTCTCTCTCTCTCTCTCTCTCTCTCTCTCTCTCTCTCTCTCTCTGTATGTATGTGCATGTGTGTGTGTGTGTGTGTGTGTGTGTGTGTGTGTGTGTGTGTGTGTGTGTGTGTGTGTGTGTGTGTGTGTAAAAAACTATTGGAGGTAAAATTCTACACACTCTTACATGAAAGTGTAAGATTTTTGATAAATTTTGTGTCTTTGCTTTCTTTGGAGATTAGTAAAACTGACGTTTGTTTGGGAGAAATAAAAATCCAAACTATATATATCACAATGGAAATGCCTCTTCCACCCGAGGACGTTATCTTTACTCTTGTCCTGCTTTATTGAACTAAGAATATAGGTCAGAGGAGACTTCGTAACACATCTGTCTTTGTGACTTAGTTTGTATATTGCAGCTTAACATTCCCTTGTATGTTACTTATATCCCATTAATATCCATATAGTTTGCATCATTGACTGGTGTTGCAATGGGTTGAGTAAATCGACAAGGAATAGATGTTACTAATTTTCATAAGACACAATGCGATCCGTAGACTAAACAAACTGGGGGATTTAATATAATCTTCATTACCCACACAAAAACACTCTCACGATTACCGTCACACTATACAACTCGAACACACGACCCCTTGCCTGTCACAGTGAGGATCCTGTATATTAGTGCCCAAAAGGTGACATGTGAGGGCGTTAGGACCAGGCCTTTGTTGGGTTGTTTTAAGTGGGCTATCGAATTCGGAATCGGGTTTCTTAGTCCATGTCCAGAGTCATCATAGAAAAGAACTCTCATGACCATCCCTTCATGCAGTGGCTGCTTCAACTGTACTGTACACAATTTTGTCGGTATACTTGGAGAAGTGATAAATCGCCACCAAATGCTATACGGGGAAGTTTTCTGCACCTGAGCTTTCCCACATCATGGCTAGAACCAGAAGACAACACAGAACACAGCTGCAGTATACCACAGCCTTATCGTAATGAGCTGTCGTCATTAAAATGCAAATGGGCCTACGTCATATGTGTGTAGTGTAAGTGCAGTGGCAGGGCAGGTATGATTGCGAAAGGTGTTTGTTCAACTAATGGAGGCGATTACGAAGCTGTTGGATGATGCTGACACCGCACTCACACCCTCTCACAAAAGCACACCCAAACACAGACGCGCTATCAGCCAAGGAAACAGAAAACGTTAGCGTAAATCTTGTACACGCGATTAGCATTTAGAAAGCAGACAGTAAATTCAAGTTCTAGTCCTATTTATAGGTCCTTGGCTCCAGCTCAGGTCCTTGTCCTTTGTGGAATTCTAGATACCGGAATAAACTCATTTCACTGATTAGTATCCACAACATCGTGCCTCGTTTTATGTCCAAGTTGAGGTAGTGATGGAGTATTTATCTGAGGTACAGGTGTTGTGGGAGGGGCCAGTGTCACACCTGGAAGGCGGGGCGGGGCGGGGGAGGAGCGCCCCACCTGGGACCTGGAGCTAGACGGGAGGTGTGTGAGGAATGTGTGACTGAGTGGTGAGGGAGGGGGAGGCCGCAGGCTCCGCCCCCCGCCCTCAGGCCCCGCCCCTCCCTGGCACTGCCGCCACAGGGCCCCACTGCCGCGCTGTTTACAGTCACCCTCAGCACTGTAGGGTGAGAGGTAGTGAGGTGTCAGTCGCTCCTCTCCCAACATATTTATCATCTTTCTTCAACTTAAGTTATGCATAGGATTGCTTGTGTATTTTTCAATCTTCTTTCACACAGCGACCAACACTACGCATCAAAAATGAGTAAATATTGAAAGCATACGAAGATCAAAATTATTTCTGATGGTAGTAAACTGGAAGGGAGACTTGTTTATCCTGTACATTGATTAATATCCTTGATAAATAGGAAACCTGGCCCGTCCCCCACCTTCCATGCTCTCCTCTCCCCTCCTTGACGTCACAGCCGGCCCCGCCCCCTCCACCTGCTCCTCTCACGCCCGCCCACCGCACACCTGGTCATTGAACGCCTTCCACTACCCGCCCAAAAACCAAAACACACACACACACACACACACACACACACACACACACACACACACCGCCCACTCACCATCCACCCACCCACCCACTTACACGCCAGAAAAGACAGTCAAGGGATGAAACTATATTCCTACCTCTACTACACAATTGGGCTCATCCGTCACCTTTCCTCCTGGTGCATAATATCAAAAAGTATCTATGAAATGCAGGGAAACAGAGCATCATTTACGTGCAGAGAAACATACCAAGTCTCTCTCGGCTTAGGAATAATAGTCAACAAGGATAAGTGAGATGCAGAATTGTTTAAGTAATGGCCGAACTTTTGTATGCGGCAGTACAGTCACATCCAATCCCTTCTCCTAGCCCTCCCCACCCCTTCTCCCAGTCCTCCCCACCCCTTCTCCCAGCCCTCCTCACCCCTTCTCCTAGCCCTCCCCATCCCTTCTCCTGGCCCTCCTCACCCCTTCTCCTAGCCCTCCCCAACCCTTCTCCCAGCCCTCCCCACCCCTTCTCCCAGCCCTCCTCACCCCATAGCAGTCACCTTGGCTCTCCCCAGCCCTCTCACCTCACCTGTCATGTCCTATGCTCTCCCTTTTCTTAATTATTAACTTTGGCCCCAAATTAACTCTTAATGCAGTCTATAAATTTAGTGGCGGTGGTGTCTGATGACTTGTGGTGATAGTGATGAATGATGGTGGTGTGTGGTGACAGGTGGTGGTGTGTGGTGACTGGTAGTGGTGTGTGGTGACAGGTGGTATAGTGTGTGGTGACTGGTAGTGGTGTGTGTTGACTGGTAGTGGTTTGTGGTGAGTGGTAGTGGTGTGTGATGAGAGGTGTGTGGTGACAAGTGGTAGTGTGTGGTGACAGGTGATGGTGTGTGGTGACAAGTGGTAGTGTGTGGTGACAGGTGATGGTGTGTGATGATTGATAAGTTAAGGCCAAGCAATAATGGAAAGAGTAGAGTAAGATTTTTTTTTTTAATCAGCCCCAAGTGCTACTGCATGCTGATGGCTACTAAAGTGCTGCTGAAGTGCTGATGACTGCTGTAGTAGTGTCAGTGAGTGCTGATGGTAGGCTGATATAGATTAAGTTCGGTTAGATTAGATTAAGCCCTTGGTAGTAAGTGCTAATGAGTGCCGAAAATGCTTGCTTAGGCCTAGTAGAGCTGGTCATCAGGCTAAGTTAGACCCATGTTAGAAAGTGCTAATGAGTGCTGGCGGCTGCTGAAAGTGCTGATTAGTAGCGCTGGTCATTAGCAGTGCTGGCTCGTCACAATAGCAGCCCGGCATATAAGACGCCATATAAGGGTGCTCCTCCGTCATCACTTTCTCTCCCTCCCTCCCTCCATCCCTCCCTTTCCTCCCCACTCTCTCCCATCATTACTTCCCCACTCTCTTTCTCCCTCCCTTCTTTTCCTTCCACTCTCTCCCATCTTTACCTCCCCACTCTCTTTCTCCCTCCCTTCTTTTCCTTTCACTCCCTCCCTTTCATCTCCACACTCTCTTTCTTCTTTATCTCCCCACTCTTTCCGTTCTTTACCTCCCTGCTCTCTCCCTCGCTCTCTTTCTCCCTTTCCTCCCCATTCCCTCCCTTCTTTACCTCCCCAGTTTCTGCCTCCTCCCCAATCCTCCCTATTCTATCATTACTTCCATTTCCACCTCTTTCCCTCGTTCGTTACCTCCTCACTCTCCGTCCCTCCCTTCATTTCCTTCACACTCCCTCCCTCTCTCCATCTGTTACTTCTCTTTTTGTAGCTTCATTTTTTTTTCTCAGTCCCTCCCCCATCTCTTCCTTATATTTTCCTTCACCCTCTTTCTTTTCTTCCCCATTCCTTTCCTTCCTTTCCTCCCCCTTTCCTTTCTCCATCCCCTTCCCTATTATTCCTGCCCTTTCCCCACTTCCTCTCTCCATACTTTTCTTCTCAGTCCCTTCCTCTCTCTCTCTCTCTCTCTCTCTCTCTCTCTCTCTCTCTCTCTCTCTCTCTCTCTCTCTCTCTCTCTCTCTCTCTCTCTCTCTCTCTCTCTCTCTCTCTCCAAAGTCTTAATTGGGAGATCAAAAGAAGTATCTGCCTTGATTAATGATGGGGTCTCTTGTTCCTCCCCTTGACCCTCTCCTTCGCCACCACAACACAACTTTCCCTTGATGCTTCTTCCTCTTCTTTCGTTTGAGTTTCTTCCTTTTGACCTTTTTGTACTTTTTGAGGAAGTGGATTTTGGTGGATATAATTCTCGTGTCGGTCACCTATTGGGGTGTCAAATATGCACTAGGATCTTTATGGTATATCCGAGTAATGAGTATGCCTGTTATGAATATACTTCTTCTCTTCGATATACGTATATATGGATCTCTGAATATGTTTTTTGAGAATATATCCCGGGTTATATGTCGAGTTCCCTGGACCTCGTAATTGTTTACCTGGATCCTGCAGTAAAAGAAAGGAGAGAGGTGGAGAGAAGAAGGGATGGAAGCAAAAGAAGGGAGAGTGCGAAGGAATGAGGCGGGGTGAGGAGAAAAGGGAGGAAGGGAGTGAGAAGGAAAGGGAGAGAGAGACTGGGGAGGAGTTAAGAGTAGGGAGAAAAGAGGAGGAAGGAGTGAAAAGGGAAAGGAATGAGGGGTGGGGAATGGGAAGGAAGAACAGAGGAAGGATTGAGTGAGCAGGAATGGGAGCCAGAAAATATATTTGGGTTAATTAAATGCGTGACACTATGAAGCTTTAGGGATAGAGTGGTAGAGCTTTGATAGGAGGAAGACAGACGAAAATGCACAATGTTTCGAATCCAAGAGCTGGCCAGAGATATCCCCAGTTTGTAATATGCTCTCAGGGGAGTTGAATTGTCTCCTGCGAATTACGTGATCTGAACTACGGTATCCTACCCTTAGAGCCTCCTCTCATGCCCTTGCCCAGAGAATTATCTGTTAAATTTTACACCCGCGCGCACGTAGGATGGCGGTTATGCTTGGTGTGTGTCTTTGTGTGTGTGTGTGTGTGTGTGTGTGTGTGTGTGTGTGTGTGTGAGAGAGAGAGAGAGAGAGAGAGAGAGTTAAAAGACTTCTGATCCGATTTAGACCAAACTTGGCGGAAAGACTGAGGGTCAGCTAAGGATGAAAACACTGAATTTAGAGAACAGTTGGTTAAATGTCATAGTCACGGGACAGTGTCAACTAAATCAGCTCTAATCCGATTTGTACTATATTTAGTGGAAGAGTTGAGGGTCAAGCAAGGATGAAGTAACTCGATCTCGTGAACAATGGATCCAAGGTCAAGGTCACAGGGCAAAGTCAAAAGCTCGTCCTTAGACCAATTGTTGGGCGCGTGTATTGCACTGTTTGTCATGTGCTCTTTTTTTTCTTCCTTCCTTCCATCCTTCCTTCCTTCCTTCCTTCCTTCCTTCTTTCCTTCCTTCCTTCCTTCTTTCCTTCCTTCCTTCCTTCTTTTCTTTCTTCTTTCTTTCTTCCTTCTTTCCTTCTTTCCTTCCTTCCTTCTTTCCTTCTTTTTTCTTTTTGTCTTTCTTCCTTCCTTCTTTCCTTTCTTCCTTCCTTTCATTCTTTCATTCTTTCTTTTCTATGCAAAACAAATCGCTTTGGAGGCGGTGGTAGAGAGCCTCCAAAATTCAGGATAAAACAGCCCTTGGAACTAAATTAGCTGGAAAGGAAGCTCATATATTTCGTGGAATGCAATTAAGCCTGGAAAAGCTTGAAGGAAGGAATTATCCAGGTGACTGAGCCCGAGTTTCTTGCGTAAATTTGTCATCTGCGTCCGTATTCACAAACTTTCTTGAGCATGAGAGGTGTGTGCTGGCTCAGAACCCATCTTCACTTACACGTCTTCCATTTATACATCGCCATAGATAGATAGATGGATAGATAGACAGATAGACAGATAGATAGATAGATAGATAAGGATAGAGATATGATGTAGGTATAGTATGTGTATTTGACGGAGAGACATAATTGCTGATAAGAATTTCTCTGTTATGACCTGTTTGTCTTGAAATTGGATAAGTTTCCCACATTCCTCTGACGTCGTCTGCTGAATAAAATCGTCTGGCGTTCGCTAAGCCATAACGCTAGAGCTGTCACTCTCTTGAAATGGCTAGGGGATACAGTAGTGACACTTAGGCTTCTGTATTTTGTTTAAGTTGAGAGAAATTAATAGAAAAAAAAAGAGAAGACGACGCGACCATGAAAAGGCTGAGATCGGTCCTGAATGCATCCCCTGGTGACAGCGCTTGCGTTTCTTGCATAAATTTGTCGACTGGATTCTCGGAAGTCCAGGGATCAAGTTTATCAGAGGGTAGCATCCAGGGCTGTGGGAACCAGAACAGAATAAATATTAACTCTATATGAACTATTATTAGCTTTATACTACTTTAACGCTATTACTATCTCTATATGCATCCCTCCAGCCCTCTGTCTGGCGTTTATATGTACCTTTCAACCCTATGACAATTTTTTTTTTTATTATATTCTTGCCATCATCAGGGGAGAGTTTTTCGAAATGGAGGGCTTTTATGTGGCCTTCATGCACCATTTCAGTACGTGAAGCCTTTCTTAGGTTGAATAGATTCGTCTGGAGGAGGCAAGAGATACAGGTATAAACTGGCGAGAGACAGGTGCTAGGGAGTCAGAAGGGGTGAAAAGGAGGGTAGGAGAGAGACAAGGCACGGAAGGTGAAGCAAGATAGTGGTATACTGTATTTACTCTCACTTGTCCTAAAATTGCCATCTCTCCATTTTGAATCCTGAGTTGTTATAATAGATTAACGACAGAATACAATGCTAGCCACAAAGATGCTATTGAAAGGATGTAGAGCTGCAACATTGTCTTTTTTCTACCGCTGACCAACGTGAAATAAGATGCAAAAAGAAGAAAATCTGGATCAAATAGAGTAAAAGTAGTAAAGTAGAGAGTGGCATGGTGTAGGTTTGGCCCCATGTCTTCTCCTCCTTCACTATCACTCGCGTCTGGTTCGCAGGACGGTGGCTGCAATCTACACATCTGTTCTTAGCGCCGGCCGCTGCATCCGAGCTGGGGGAAGCACAGAAGATCAAGCGTGCTGATTCTCACATTCCTTCGCTGTGTTGCCTCGCTGAAAATTCAATTATGTGCGGGAATTCAGGCTCCGTATCGCCTACCGTTCCCGGAGAGTGAAATTACTATGTACGGTTGCGACGTTGTAGGCGCTTACGAGGCTTATAAGTTACCAAATACGGCTGTACATTTATCACCACATTCCTGCACACTGATCAGTTCAACAGCAGGCCAGAGTTTGCACACCCTGCCAACTCCTTCACCATCACCACCACCACCAGCCCGCTACACCGCCCAGGCCGCTCCGGGCGCTTGTCAACCCGCCCGAGATTGATGATAGCGACGGGTCAGTCAGTGTGAGGCAGGAGCGGGAGGTGTGAGGCGGGGAGATGAGGTGCCGCGCAGGTGTGAGGCAGGAGAGAGAGGTGCTGGGCAAGTGTGAGACAGGTGAGAGAAGTGGAAGGCAAGAGTGAGGCAGGAGAGAAAGGTGCAAGGCAAGTGTGACGCAGGAAAAGGAGATGTAAGGCATGGTAGGGAGATGCAAGTTAAGTGTGAGGCAGATGAGAGAGGCACAAGGCAAATGTGAGGCAGGGGAGAAAAGTGCAAGGCAAGTGTGAGGCAAGGTGCGAAGGTGAGGCAGATGTGAGGCACGGGAGAGAGGTGCAGGCAAGTGTAAAGCAGGAGAAAGAGATGAGACACCGGATAAGAATGAAGCAAGAGAGAATGGTACAAGACACGTGAAGAACAGAATAGAGAGAGAGAGAATGATAGGAGGCAAGTGTGAAGCAGGAAAGAGAAATGCGAGGCAAGGCAGAGGCAGCCTATGCCCAGAGTCGAACACATAAAAAAAAAAAAAAAAAAAAAAAAAAAGTGTGAAGCAAGGAAGAGAGGTGGGAGGCAAGGTTGAAGCAGGTGAGAGGGAAGCAGGAGGCAGGAGAGTGTAGTGATCACCGAGGCAAGGCAGAGGTGAGAGCACAATGGCACACGTCCACATCAGCCACATAACTGCACCGTCTTTACCGGAGTGGGTCCCATGCACGCGAGGGAGGGGTGCTTCATCACTCATGCCATCGCCAGAACAACAATTTACTGGTCTCGCGCTGCATTCAATGTGCTCTCTTGGTGTGTGGCATGACTCTTATTTTATTCTTTTATGAACAGAATACATGCGAGCCCACAAGAGAGAGAGAAAGGGAGGACAGACGAAAGAAAAAAATGATAATATATTCCGTCCACATTAACTTGGCCTAAAATAGCCATCCCTCCATCTGGAATGTGATCTGTAACAAGAGATTAATACTAGAATAATATGAAGCTAAGCACGAAAGAGTGGTATGGGAAGAGTGTAGATCCGCAGCATGGACTTACTCGTACTGTCACTGAGTTACGGGAAATACGCTGCAAAAAGACGAAAATCTCCTCCAAGTTAAGGTGGACGAACTGTAGGTTGGGCCCGGTCGGGAGAGGAGGAGAGAGGAGAGGTGAGGAGCAGGGCGGTGTGTGCTGCCCTGGTAATGTCTCTATCTACCCGGCTGGGCCACACCGCTAACATCTTTATTACAATAAATTACCGGAGGTTGTACAAGTGTAGAGGCCGGCTCCCTCGCTCTCCCCGCCTCCTCACCTCGCCCGCAGCTCCGTCTCGCTCGGTGTTGCAAGGGGTGGAGGAAGGGAGAGAGGGAGGAAAGTGCTTCGTCTAGATTGTGGCAAGATGTGGGAGGAGAGAGGGAGGTGCTTCGTGTAAGTTGTGGAGAAGTGTGGAGGTGTTTCGTGTGGGTATGTTGCAAGGGATGTGGGAAGAGAGGTGCTTCGTGTAGGTGTCTTACAAGGAGTGAAGGGATAGAGGTGCTTCGTGTAGGATGAAGCAAGTGAAAAGGGAGAATGGAGGTACATCATATCGCAACACCTCTTCCTCGACGATTTATCTTGCATGTTCCACCTCGATATTTTCTTCCATGTAATGCAGACCGATATTCGATATTACTAGCATGGAAGACCGTGCCAACGTGTATCCAATAAAATAAATTACTCAGAAAAAGGCGATGCGAAGTCTCTAATGCCACATATAATATTTCCTTAAGTTGCCTTTGTCTGACATTCTTTTTGTTATAATATTCGCAGTAAATTAAAAAAAAAAAAATCGGAAAGGTGTAAAGTTTGAGAAATCCAATATGAGAGAGAAAGAGAAAGTAAAGTGCGAAATGGATCTCTCAAAATGACACAAAAAGACCGATGTCGAAGGATGTATTAGAAAGACAAATTTGGAGGTGAGGAAAAACACTGAAAAAAAAAAAAAGAAAAATGAACAAGTTTTACAGAAGAAACATTATGAAGGAGGGATACGTTTCTCCTGAGATTTATAAAGGTGTCTGGGTTAAAAAAAAAAAAATGAATAATAATAATAATAATAATAGAAATAAAAAATTCTCTTCGTCGTACACTTAATAATGACATTTTTCTTTTTTTGTTTACATCTCTGCTTCCACAATAGATATTTCTGAAACTGATTATAATTTTTTTGATGCAAGTTTTTCGTGGTTAAAGAATTTTTAGGAGAATTTATAAAACGAGACACGAAATGAAAAGAGATGTTCCGTGTGTGTGTGTGTGTGTGTGTGTGCGTGTGTGTGTGTGTGTGTGTGTGTGTGTGTGTGTGTGTGTGTGTGTGTGTGTGTGTGTGTGTGTGTGAGAGAGAAAGGGAGAGAAGAAAAGACGCATTATTATTCTTACGTGAGGAGGAGATTAACCCCTTTGCTCCACGAGGACAAATTTTGCACTGTATTCTTGCTGCTCCCAGACGATTTTCCTCAGCTCTGGCGAACCCCCTGATGGTGGAGGGGCTTGAATCAATCCCCAGTAACCCCTTCAGACCAATCACACTTTTTTTCATTGAGTTTTTGCTTCCACCAGACGATTTTATTCAGGTACCAAGAGACGATTTTCACATGGCCATTATTTTGATTTAGGGTTTTTATTTGGTGTTCATCTCCTCTTATTCCTTTACGTTTTCACCGTTCTTTTTCTCTGTTATTCCTTCATGTTTTCGTCTGTTAACAAGAGAGAGAGAGAGAGAGAGAAAGAGAGAGAGAGATTACCTTATGGGAGAGACGTGAGGGAGAGAGAGATCATAAAGAGCTGGCCGCCTCTTCACTCACTCACTCACTCAGATGGCGTGATAAGACTCTCTCTCTCTCTCTCTCTCTCTCTCTCTCTCTCTCTCTCTCTCTCTCTCTCACACACACACACACACACACACACACACACACACACACACACACACACACACATACACACACACACCCCTTCTTCTGCCTTACAATGCACTCATCCCATTCTTCCACACCATCCCTGACTCACCCTCCCACACACTTGACTCATTTTCCCCTCATGGCTGATTCATTCGCTGTCTCTTCCATCTGACTCACTCGCTCCCACATTTGACTCACTTTCCCCCCTCCCACACTTGGCTCATTCTCTCCCACACCTAACCCTGTCCCGTACACACGGCGCATTCCCCCCTACATTTGACTCATACTTCTCCACAAATGACTCACACTCCTCCACCCCTGACCTATCTCCCCACTTGATACTCTCCCCCACACTTTAATTCTCCCCCATATCTAACTCACTTTCCCCACTATTGGCTCACTCTCCGTCACGTTTAAGTCATTCCCCACCACTCTTCTTCCCCACACTTGACTAATTCTCCCCCACACTCGACTCACTCTCACCCACACTGACTCATTCTCCCCGACACCTAACTGACTGACTGACTAGATCGCTCGCTCTTACGCCACGCCTGACTCATTTTCCTTCACACTCCACTCTACACCTGGCCCTCCATTTAGTCACAGGTGTTGGAGAGGGACGCCTTCACGAGGTGGGACCGGTATAGCTGGGTGGTGGAGCTGCCCAGTGAAGCAAGGGTCCCTCAACTCCCTCTTTTACCTCTCGAAAGGAGGATGGTGGACTGCAGACGAGGGACAGCTTCAACCTGCAGTCCTTCGGGTTCACATTCAGACGAGCCTGGAGTTGGAATTACTACTGCTACTACTGCTGCTACTACTACTACTAGTACTACTGCTACCACTACTACTACTACTACTATCGCTGCCACTACTAGTACTACTACTACTACTGCTACTACTACGATGAGTGTATGTTTTAGTTCAGTTTATCTTGAATTTCTTAGGATAATCTGATTCAATTTAGGAAAGACTTCTAATACTGATGAGACTGATCGACGAAAAACGAGCTCCTCAAGCTTAATAAATTTCTCCTAATTGGAATAAAATCGTCAGGAAATAGTAAGAATAAAATATACACTACTTCCGGCAAATCGAGTTAAAACACCACATTCCTCACGCCGCATAACTCCGTTTCGGAAAAAAAATAAATAAATAAAATCGTTTGGAGATAAAAATGAGATAAAAATAATACCTACTGAACCGCATTCTCGCTTGCAGACTTCATAACTCTCCAAACCACTTGTCCAATGAACTTTTCTTAGTCCACTCTCCTCCACAACCCTCCATCTCACTGCTCCATCCACCTGACTAACTCCACTAAGTCAACCCTTCACCCCCAGCCACCTAACTTCACTGAACTCCCTCTGCTTCCACCTCTCTCCACCACCCACTCAGTTCCACTTACTCTTTCTCTCTCCACCACTAGTCACCTCCACTTAGCCTTCCCTCCATGTCTGCACCACTTAACATCCACTTAACCCACGCTTCCTCCACCTCCCTCTAATCCCATCACATCTCTCCACGTAGGCCCCTCTCCTTTCACAACCCTTCATCTCTCCCCACCACCTACCCGCTCTCTCTCTCCACAACCTTCGAACTCTCTCCACCACACGCCCTCTCCACTTAACTCACTCCCCTTTGCAATCTCTCGCATCTCTTCACCAAACTGACCACCCAATACCACATTTTCCCCCAACACTTCACTTGATTCACTGCCCTTCCATGGCCTGCCCTGCCCTGCCTTGCCCTGCCTTGCCTTGCTGAACATTCGCCCTCTCCTTCGCTGCCTCTGCTCCTGCCACATGTGATCTTGTCTCTTTCTTTATCATCTGGTCCTCCAACTTCCATCGCTCCATATCAAGACCAGGTGTCAAGTGAGAAAGGTGGAAGAGCGAGAGTGGGTCAGGGTGGGGCGGGGCGGGGTGGGGCGACCATCACGGCAGCTTGGGGCAAGGCTGCCATCACGCCGTCACCACCACCGTAGAGCCTCTCTCCAGCCGTGTAGGACCCACCTGGGGTACACAAGCCTGCCAGATGGTGATGGTGGTGGTAGTGGTGGATGGGTTTTCTCCACAACGTGCACATGGCTGGCCCTCACTAGTGATCGACACCTTTTTTTCATTCGACAGTAAAAGAATGTGAAGCACCACAGTAGCCCCCAGCTGGTCTGGTAGAGCCTGAACAAACATCTTTGGGCCATGCGTGATGATGACGGTCACAGGTAAGGGCGGACCAGGGTGAGGGCAGGTGAGAGCAAGACGGCAACACTGCCGCCCAGGAAAGTGAGGGTGGCCGCCGGCCAGTCCGCCAACATCTCTTAGTCAACAAGAACACATGACAGCTTCATCGCCCCTCCACCGCCCCGCCCTGCCCCGCCCCAGCCCGTCCCGCTCCACCGCAGCCCACGGCTGCCTAGAGCCGCACGTGGCCAGCTGGCAGCCACCACCGCGGTCACTGCGGCTGCTGGAGTACTAACGAGGAGGCAGGAGAGGGTTTGGAAGGCCACAGCCGCACCTCACTACATTCTTCCCAAACTTCCCGTGAAGCTGGACGCGGTAGGGGTCATGATGTCTGCTGAGGAGAACCCGCTACGGGGTTGTTGGTGGTGAGGCCGTCGTACGCTCACTCTCTCACTACTTCGGTCAGGCGGCGGCCCGCAGTCAGTTCTGTTGTGGGGGCTAGGGTCATAAAAACGAAGCAATGTGAGAAGAGAGTGAGGTGTTGGGTGCGGCGTGGGCAGGCCGGGTGTATGGCGCGGCAGACGTCATTAATCTGGCACAATACAGGGACGAGATGCTCTGTAAACATCACACTGTTCCACCACACACCACACCTGCTTTATGGCCGTGCCTACATCACAACTCTTCTCACTCCTTACCGTCCCCACCCGTCCCCATCCCACTACACACACAACGTTCCTGCCGTACTCTGACTTCTGGTCACTGAGGTGGTGACGATGGTAACAATTTGTACACAACCGACTATCGTGGACGGACATCACCCGATACAGCCTCTCAAGGGATAAGTATATTGAGAAACCGACTCTCCTTCACTGCAGAAAAAAAAATGAAATTGTAGATAATCCTGGGTGTGGCAGAGTTCTCAGAAGGCGGTTGGATAATGCCTCTATATTGATTATGTCCACAATTTCTTTTATTACATATTGGACACGAAAATATTTTGAAGAACCATAATTTGGTACACACTGTATATTACAGTAATAGAATCGTGACCCTGCTATTTGTTTCTGACTAAAAAACGCTAACATCCTTGGAGTAGGAAGGGAAAAAATATTGGTCGAGAGGTCAAGAGTTGATGTCTAGCCTACTGATCTTATGAGAGGGAGATCAAAGTCCACTCATAGCAAACAGTTTTAAGCTGACTCCATTAAAATAGTTTTAGTTTCTTGTCACTGGTTCTATCGACATAAAATCAAGACCAAGTATGACAATCCTAAATAAAGACTAAAAACAACGCAGAACAGACAGAAGATTAGAATAGATTATTGGTCATTGGAAACGGGCTAACGAGATTGATGAACAGAATGGTATCAGGAATGGCAAGGCTTGTCAGTTAACATTTGTAGTGATATATAGTGGAGAAGAGAAGAGTATGCATGTACAGTAAGATATTATTTACAGCCTTGAAGAGTCTAAAAAAAAGAAAAAAGACAGTATAGCCAAAGAAGGATTAGGAAATATTTTACGTATGTATGGTGTGAAGGAACATTGCTGAATGATGTACAAATTTTATGATAGATAAGAACATGGATGTCTAATGCGAATGAATCAGAATCAGAGCTGAAGTCAAACAAGAGTTCGTTGTGCCCTCATATCTATATCTTGATCTGTTTCCATATCTATCTGTCTATCTAACTGTCTATTTATCTGCCTGTCTGTCTATCTATCTATCTGTCTATGCAAAGATAGATAGGTAAATATAGATAGAAAGATGGACATAGATAATATTGAGTTATGAGGGAGGTCAAAGATACAGCTGGGGAAAGGGGGGTGGGTCTGGTGATGAATGGTGAAGGGTGGAAAACCAGATCTTGTGTATGTAAATGGTATTGTGTTGCTTGCCAGATGTGAACACAATTTTTGCAGATTAATTCGTTCTTTTTTAAATGTTTGTGCATGGTGTAGCTCTAAAAACATGTGATTACGAGTGAACTATGTGGGTGCTTGGAGAGAAAGTGGCTGTTGGTGCAATGTATATGCTGATAAATTGAGAAAAGCTTATAATTAGTGAAAAAGTTACTTATCTCGGTGACGGAATAGAAGGGAAAGGAAGTGTGTAAAGGAAGAGGAAGAGAGAGAGGCTTAAGGATGACAGATTTTTGGACCCTTGCGTGTGTGTGTGTGTGTGTGTGTGTGTGTGTGTGTGTGTGTGTGTGTGTGTGTGTGTGTGTGTGTGTGTGTGTGTCTTCATATACTGTCAGTGGGAGGTGGAGTACCGACTTGAAGGGCTGACCATTTGCAGAGCTGAGCGAATGGTTGTCATCCTGTCTGAATATTGGCTGAGAGAGAGAGAGAGAGAGAGAGGGAGGGGGGGGGATGCAACTAGCTGCGAAGACGAACCCTGCTGAAACAAATGCCTCCAAGGTGATGTTTGTCAGAAGAATCCGGCCAGATCTCGCTCGACTTGTCTCTCTGATGTGTTGAAACCGTACAGTCTTTGGCATGAAACTCACAGCAGTCCCTCATCTATATGAAAAAGGAAAGGAATAATAGCAATAACAATGATACTACTACTACTACTACTACTACTAATAATAATAATAATAATAATAATAATAATAATAGTAATAATAATAACCATCATCATTATCATCATCATCATTATCAATAGTAATAGCAGTAGAAGTAGGAGTAGGAGTGCGAGTAGTTGGAGTAGGACTATGAGTGCGAGTAGTAGTAGTAGCAGTAACAGTACCTGTGGTAGTAGGGGTATTCGGGGTAGTAACAGCAGTAGTGTTTATACTAGTAGTAGTAAAATTAATCACCATCATCAGGATCATCATCATCGTCGTCATCATCATCATCATCATCCGGTCCTCCTTTCCCACCCTAGGGCAGGGTGAGGAGTAGCAGTGTCCAGACAATAATAATGATGATGATAATAATAATAATAATAATAATAACAATAATAATAATAATAATGAATGCTCCCCATATCAACCTATAAACTGTTCTCTCTTGACTCTTGCACAGTCAATAGGCACTAACTCTAAACCTTCTTCCACTTAACCACCTCAACACAGCTTGCACAAGGGCCGACCAGCCGATAGGAAGAAAAATCTGAGCGGACACGACTGAGAGAGCAAAGTGTGGGCATTTTTGGTGTGTGTGGGTGAGGTGTGGGTGCCGGGAAAGGGTCGAGAGTGATGCAGGCCGAGAGGGGTGCTTGGGGTGACTGGTTGTTGTCATGTTCACGTCAGTGCTGGGAAGAAGAAGGAAGAGGAGGAGAATGAGAGGAAGAAGAAGGAGGATGAGTAGGAGGAGGAGGAGGAGGAGAGGAAGAAGTAGAAGAAGGAGGGGGAGGAAGAAAAGGAAGGGAGGAGGATGAGGAGGAGCAGGATCAGAAGGAGGAAAATGAGAGGAAGAAGTAGGAGGAGGAGGAATAGGAAGAAAAGGAAGGGGGAAGAGAAGGAGGAACAGGAGCAGGAACAGGAGGAGGGGAATGGGAGGAAGAAGGAGGAGAAGGAAGAAGATGAAGATGAGGGGGAAGGAGAAATAAAGGAAGAAGGAGCATTGAGAAACCATCACGAATACGAAGGACAGAAATAATAACATCTGATTCTATGCAACCAAGCAGTGACCACTCTTCTAATAAGGGCTGCGGTAAATCTCACAGGGAAATCAGTGTATAGAGAGGAGTAAATCACTTCGTTGGTCGTCAGTCAGAAGAAAGTAGGAGGTAAGGGCGCCCTCCTCGTGTTCGCTATGATATATGATGCTGGTGCAAGATAAGTTCGTAATTAATTGTTGGCCAGAGCTGGGGAGAACAGGGGGAGATAACTTGACCTGCTGCACAGCCACGTACTCTCCCATCCATTACAGGGATATATTGTAAAGTACACAGTAGTTGGGTTCTTTCTTCTCTCTCTCTCTCTCTCTCTCTCTCTCTCTCTGGTGTAGTGAAGCATCATTTAACCACTTCAACCCATCTTTTATATTCTTTCCTTGATATCCCCGGACGATTTTATTCAACTTAGGAGAGACTTTCCGACCCACAGGGATATAAGTACAGCCTTGATTAGCTCCTTCATTACTACTGCACCCTCCTAATGGGAATTTAATAGACCGGTAGAGACAGGCATAAACTATAAATAGCTTTTATCACAGTGGCTAATGAGAGAGAGAGAGAGAGAGAGAGAGAGAGAAAGGAGGGGGGGGCAAGAAGAGGCCAGTGTAAAAGGGATGCAAAGACAAAGTGAGGGATGGAATACAAGGGAGTACAATAGAGAGCAAACAATAACAAATCTAATAATCCTTTCGAAGCTCGTTGTTACAGAGAAGAGTATGACTATGGTATCTTATTCTGCGAGATGGGTAAGCTAGTAGCGAGGAATTGAAGGCAGGAGGAGAGTAGGTAAGAGAGGAAGGAAGAGGGGGAGTTGAGCGAGCAGTAAGGAGGGAGGGAAGGAGGAAAGCAGGTAGACAAGTAACGAAGGAGGGAAGAAGGGGAGATGGGAACCTAGGCAAGTAGCAAAGAGGAACGAAAGGAAGAAGGAAGGTACGAGAAGGTGGAAGGGAGCTTGGGAGGGAGGAAAGAAGGTACAGTGGAAAGCAAACAGCAACACATTCAATGGTTCTAGACTTTGACTTTGATATTTACTTCTGTGAGTTAAGGAAAAGCACAACAAACCTGGAGGAGGAGTAAAGAGGAAGGCATATAGATAAATAGAGATGGAGGAACGGAGGGAGGGTAGGTATGAGAAGGTAGGGAGGAGGGAAGATGGTAGGTATGTGAAGGGAGGGAGGCAGGCAGGTAGGCAAGTAGCGAAGGAGGGTGGGAGGAAGGGAGGTAGGCAGGGAGTTGGTGATGTCTCTATTATCCACGACCAGTAATGTCTTACTTACTCCCTCCCTCTCTCTCCCTTCTTGCCTCCCTCCCCTTCCTTACTTCCATCTCTCCCTCCCTCTATTCCCCCTTACCTACATTTCTCCTTCCCTCCTTTCTTACCTTCCTCTCTACCTCCGTCTGCCTTACCTATCTGCCTCCCTCCCGCAGTCCTACCTTACCCATCTACCTCCCTACCTCCCTTCCTCCCTCCAACCTTACCTATCTCCCACCCTCCCTCCCTCCCTGCCTCCCTCCCGGCCACTCTCCCCTCTCACCACCACCTCTTACAGCGTCGACTAGGCAGCTTCTATCACCACCTGTTCACACACACCTCGCATACCACACCACCTGTCACCACACCACCACCACACCACCGCCACACCACCTCACGTCATACCACTACGCCGTCTGTCACTAAATCACCACCTGTCAGCACACCACGGAACCACCACCACACCATTACCACACCATCTCTCGCCATACCACCACCACCACATCACCGCACTGCCATCAAGCCATCTGTCGTCATACCATCGCACCATCACCACACCACCTGTCACCGCACTACATTACCACCACCACAGCACTATCCTTTATACTTTAACAAAACCTTACATCCGTCACCATAACCACCACAGTCACGCCCCAGACAGCTATTATCTTTACCATACCGTATGTGCCATAGCCATTTGCATCACTTGCACCACCACAACTACCACCACTACGACCATCACTACCACAACCACAACTACTATCCTCTGACTACAATAATTCCATCACCACCGCCGCAGTCACCACCACCACCACCTCCAACCCTACCACCACCACCACCACCATCATCATCACCTTATCTTCCAGCATCACTTATTACTCACATTTTATCACCACTAATTTAAGAACCAGCAACCAGCATTTTCTACGCCACTGCTCCAAACACGACCACACTACCACTACCTCTGCTACCACGCTACCACTACCACACGTACACTACCACAACCTACACTACCACTACCACAACCTACACTACCATACAATCACCACTTACACTACCACATCACCAATTCTAACATTATCACTACCACAACTTCCTACACTACCACAACCTTCGCTATCAGCACCACTACACAAAAGCTACCTGCACTACCAAACTACCCTTACTGTTAAAACCACTACCAACATTATCTCGGCCACTACAGCCACTACCATCACTACTGCTACCAACACCACCACAACCAACATTTATCACAGTCACCACTACCATTACCACCATTACCAACACCACTACAACCAACATTATCTCAGCCACTACAACCAGTAAAGGCTGTTTTTAACCCACTTCTCTCTCTCTCTCTCTCTCTCTCTCTCTCTCTCTCTCTCTCTCTCTCTCTCTCTCTCTCTCTCTCTCTCAAGATGAGTAAAATCGTCTGGGGATAACACTGACAGATTTAACCTTTCTAGGGCACGGTTTTCCATCAGCTGACTATATACCATCTTGTTAGCCATAATAAACAATAAAGTATAGTAATTACTTGTCCTATCACAAGGTAAACCACTTCAGTATGAGTTCCTTTCCGGTGTTGCATGAAATCAATTAGACAACAAGAATAACAAATACATTACTGAATAAAAAATAAATAAATAAATAAGGTCTTCATGGTATAGGCAAGCTTCATGGAGTGTTTATAAAATTTTCAGTAAGAGAGGCATTATCTAAGATGGATCAACTAGGCTGGAAGCAATCAGTTTAGAATAAAGAAAAGGTTATAATATGTAAGAGTTTACTACCGTTGTGTGGGGTGTTGTGAGGTGTAGTGTGGAATAGCGCGATTCTGTGTAATCTGGTGTGATGAGGTGTTGTGTGGTGTAGGGTATAAGCTTCAGGCACATGCGACGATCTGGTATTTACACCTATTTGTTCATAATTCTACGGTAATTGTATCTCTCTCTCTCTCTCTCTCTCTCTCTCTCTCTCTCTCTCTCTCTCTCTCTCATCTTACAGCATCTGGCACGTCTCATTTACAGGTGGCAGTGTCTGTGTGTCTGGCTGCCCGCTTCTTGATTGTATCGTCGGTCGGGTGGCGGCGGTAAGCATTCACCTGTAATTTATGGCTCAACAATTTTACCGGTTCAAAGAGGCCACGTTAGTACACCGCGCTAGAATAAAGAGATGGGAAAACAAAGGCCATTACACGCACTCCACATAATGCCGTAGGTGTGGGTTTGTTAGTAGCTTATTCAGGGTTACACAAGTGAATATTTTGGGTGTAATAATGGGGTGTATTGCATTTTTTCATCCGTACCATCACGGAGGGACGCCTTCGTGTGCTGACACAGATATGATTATGTTGCTCCACTGCCTGAGTATACAAACATCCCTTAACTCCCTGCCTATCCCCCAAAAGGAGCATGTTGGACTACAAGAGTAGCGCAACTTTAGCCTAGAAGCACTGGGTTCACGTTTCGGATGAACCTTAACTACTACTACTGCTACTACTACTACGACTATCACTGTTGCTGCTACTACTATTACTATTACTACTGCTACCACTACTACTACTACTACTACTACTACCGCCAACAACAAATGTTCACCGATACCTCCCTGCCAACACTGTCCTGCCTTCCATCTTTTTCATTCCTCCAAGATCGTCATAGAGTACCCTTCCTTCTCGTACCCTTTTGATGTGTGCTTCATATTGCTGTAAGATAGAATTTTCTCTTTTCTCCCCGAATGCCAGAGTATTCTTCCATTTCATATTATATTTCATTGTAATTTATATTGCTATCACATTTTCGCATAACACTTATTGCCACACTTTCTCATTCCTCCCCTTACTTCAGAAAGTTTCATTCCTTCTCATATTCTTCGGCTGTGCTTCATATTTCTATTACATGAATATTTTCCATGCCTACCCGAAAGCCAGCAAATACCCTTCCCTCCCATATTTTTTTTCTCTGTGATTTGTATTGATGTCACATACATAGTTTTTACGTAACATCTTTCATCATCTCACTTTTTCATTCCTCCCCAACATCAAAGTATCATTCCTTCTAGTATTCTATTTCCGTGTGCTTCATATGGCACTCACATCAGAGTTTTTCATTCATCCTTGAACATCAGAGAGTGTCCTTTTTCATATTCTTTTGCCGTCTGTTTCATACTGCCATTACGTAAAGATTTCACACTTCTCCATGTTTATCAGACAGTGTCCTTCCTCCTCAGATTCTCCTGTGTGCTTTATATTGCCATCACATAAATATCTTCCGCAACACCTTCCTTGACCACATTTGGCGGGGGTGAAGGAAGGTGTCGGCAAACTTACGATCCAGATAGCACCAACACCTGTCGCAACACCTCCACGCCGCCACATGAGCACCACAACGTCTACCATTATGGCCGGCGCGCCACAATTACCATCAACGCAGCTACCGTGTCACAGCTACCCCAACCACTGCCATTACCAGCGCCATTGTATCATTATAATCCTCCCCTTTTTACCCGAAAGAGTTCTCATAATGCAGGCTATTATCAGCGCACCGACACCCCACTCTCACCCGTAGGACTTCATCGTGGGCGCCTCTTCTCGCCTAGCTATTTCGCTTATTACACCCCAGTCCTCCCTTTTATATCCACTTGTACCTTCTAAATATCAACCTACTTTGCATAACTAAAGTAGAAGAGGATATCCAGGTGCAACAAGAAGAATAAATCTCTGAGGAAGAGGTGTTACGAAGGCTTCTAAGCCGTCGAGAATACGGTCCTCTGTCTCCCGCCGCCACCTCCTCCTCTTGCTTTTTGCGCTCTTGGCCGAGTCGTGGTGCGGTCGTTACCCAGCCTCCATATTTATAAACTTTGCGGGAGCTTCAAGGGTCGTATTCACAAACCCTCCCTAATCTCAAGTACTGTATAAGATTGTGTGTTTGCATGTACGGTTTTAAGCAAAAGTTCTCTGCCAGTTTTGCTTCTTGCCTTCCATATTTCATATTGCTTCCCCCTCCCTCCCAAAAAAGCAGAGATTCATTTCACTTCACGCAGTCATTTCCCACGTGTTTCATATTGCTGTCTTATAAAAATACGTCATGTCATCCCTTGCAACACAGAGTGGGCTTTGAAGTGTCATGAGTTATTGCTAATGATTGTACCTTTCTCTTCATTCATATTCTTCAGTTGTATATATGACTGCTTCTGTGTGTGTGTGTGTGTGTGTGTGTGTGTGTGTGTGTGTGTGTGTGTGTGTGTGTGTGTGTGTGTGTGTGTGTGTGTGTGTGTGTCCTGACTCACTGCTTGCATATACTTCACAGCCAAACTAAGGTCAACATCAAGGTGGCGAAATACGAAAAACAAAAGCAATCTGTGAAAATCAGTACATGTTATGGACACATTTGTCTCTTTGTAAATCCAGACCAAGAATCATCATCAACAAAATGAACAATAACAACATCAACAACCTTACAACTATCATCATCATCATTATCATCATTCAGGCAAGGAAAAGGAAAGAATATCATTGTGGGAGAACCAACCAACAGCATAACCAGTGAAATGGGCCGCACAGTCTTTCATTCATCATTCAAGCCCCGGGAATCGTAGGTCTATCTCTTTTTATCCACTCGTACACATCATTCCTCCAGCTACATCACACTTGATACATACACTAGTGAAAATCAGAAATAAAGATAACAATGCGAAAAACAAAGTACTTTTCGATAAGAGCAAAGTGACATGAGAACTGCATACTTAGAAAATTAGTTAACATTTCCAGGCCCCTATGACTCACTCCCCGTTGAATAGGAGATACTAGAGTTGTCTGGATCATGAGAGGGCTGAGGGCCGTACTCTAAGGGACTATGGAAAATTCGTAACACCTCTGACTCAGCAACTAAATCTTCATGTTACAACTTTCTATTATCTTGTACGGTACTGAGGTTAACTATTTCGATACTTGATATAAATACCATAAAATAGTTGTAGTAGAAGTAGTAGTGGTGGTGGTGGTGGTAGTAGTAGTTGTTGTTGTTGTTTTTGTTGTTGCTGTTTCTGTAGTAAATAGCAGTAGTAATAGCTGTTGTTGTTGTTGTTGTTGCGTGAACCCGTTGGACTGCAGGCTTAAGTTCCCCCTTCGCCTGCGGTCCACCATCCTCCTTTTGGGGAATAGGGAAGCAACTGAGGGACGTTTGCATAGCCAGAAATTTGGGCCGACCGGCTATATCAGTGCCACTACATGAAGGCGTCCATCTCCAACATTAAAAAAATAAATTAAAATAAAAGAAATCAAGTTGTATAATGCAGACCGTAATAAATCGCTAGGAAGAAGGTATGAAAGCGTTCCTCTCCGGCACTTTAAGGAGAGAATAGCAAGGTGTAATACCCATAATAAATCGCTAATAAGAAGTAGCTACGGAGTTTCCCATGACGCTTTGAAATACGGCCACAAGATGCAAGATAAATACGAAGCCAGTTACTCCACCGTCCCTGCCCCGTATCTCTCTCATCTCGCCCGCAACACTGCCCTTAACAAGACTTACACCACCACTACCACCACCACTAACAGCAGCCCCGCCACTAACAGCAGCCCCGCCACTAACTCTACCTGCAACAACACTTTTAGCTCTAACTCTACCTGTAACAGCACTCATCGCACTAACTCTCCTTTAATAGCATGTTCAGTACTAGTTCTGCACGCAACACTTCCCTTAAGAAGCCTTATTCCACCAACACCAACACCCATAACAACACACCCACCACTAATTCTACCTTTAATAGCACCTTTACCTCTAACTCTACCTATAACAGCACCCCTAGCACTAACTCTATTGTAACAGCACACACATACACACACACACACATGCACGCACACACTCCATCACCACCCCCAGCCACTCAACGCCGCACACCTTTCAGATTTAATTAGGCTCACTGATTAAATAGAAGAGATGTAACGTGTTTGACGTTGACGCTCTCCGGGCAGTGTTTATAATGACCGTGTTTGAGGCGAGGCGACAGAGTGTGCCCTGCCCTCCTCACGTTCTCATCAGGGAAGAGTGGTGGAGAGGTGTTGGGAGTGAGGTGGGAGAGGGGTGGAGAGAGAGAGAGAGAGAGAGAGAGAGAGAGAGAGAGAGAGAGAGAGAGAGATGGGGGGAGGGGGGAAGCAGGGCAGGGAGAGTATGACAGAGTTAAAGAGAGAAGAAAAAAATGATTCAGGAAGATGAGAAGGAATGAAGGATGAGATCGTGAAAGAAAGGCGACGAGAGAGAGAGAGAGAGAGAGAGAGGGAGGGAGAGAGAGAGAGAGAGAGAGAGAGAGAGAGAGAGAGAGAGAGAGAGAAGAACACCTCCAAAACACCCTGCAGTAGTTTTCCAGCATCCCTCTTTTTTTCATCTATTTTTTTTTATTCAGAATTCTTTTTTTTTTTCGCCAGGAGCTCAAACCATCACTCTGGCCAGGATTGATTTGCCGGGAAGATGTACGCACGCCTCCCCACTCAACCGGTTTCATCCCATCAGCGCGAATTTTCTGGTCTTGTTAGAGGTCTAGCATTTGCGTCTATTTGTGTCAACTTGGAAAATCTGAAGAGGGGGTGAGTTTTGGCGGGAGTGAGGGAGTTGGGGTAGGAGGAAGGAAGGGGAGAGGGTAGGGGATTGTGGGGAGAGGGTAGGGATTAAGGGGAGAGGGTGGGGAACTGAGGGGAGGGAGAGGAGGGTAGTGATGGTCAGAGGTGTGATAAGGTGTCTGACTAAACTACTCTTACCAATATACTTATCTGCCTTGCTCGAGCCTGTATTTCCTTCCTCCCTCTTTTTTCTTATCTACCTCTTGTCTCTCTCTCCTCCTCCTTCTCCTCCTCCCTTTTCTTCCCCTCCTTCCTCCATTTCTCCCTCCTGCCAAATCTTACTCCTGCCTTACTCCTGTTTCTTCTTCCCTCCCCCATCCTTCCTCTCCTTTCTCCTGCCTCTCCCTCCTCCCCCCTTAGCCTTGCCACTCATTTCTCCTGCCTCACCCCTTTCCCTGCCTCTCCTTCCTACCTTTCCTTTCTCTTGCCATACTCCTGCCTTCTTCCTGCTTCTGTCTCTTCTTTCATTGCTTCTGGCTTTCCTTCTTTCCTTAAACCTTCCTCATTTCTACCTCAAACCAGCCACTTTCCTGCATCTTTCCTACCTTAAACTTGCATTTTTTCTGCCTCAAACCTGTCTCATTCTTGCCTCAAACCTGTCTCATTCTTGCCTCAAACATCCCTCATTTCTGCCTCAAACCTGCCTCATTCCTGTCTCAAACCTGTCTCATTCCTGCCACATTCCTGCCTCAAACCTGCCTCAAACCTCGCTCATTCATGCCCTAAACCTTCCTTGTTTCTGCCTCAAAGTTGCCATATTCCTGCCTCATTCCTGCCTCAAACCTGCCTCATTCCTGCCCCAAACCTGCCTCAAATCTTATGAATACTTTTATTCATACAGCTACAAGTATTTCACAGTCAAATTAGTGTAAAACAGACTAAGATTTTACGCTTCACTCATACCTCTACTAAACATTTGACAACTAATGTACAGTATATTTTAAGATGAAGAATACGATAAAAAGAAGGGTCAATTCCCAATGATAATAAATGCTACGGAGACTTGCTTATTGTAGGATATTTCAACTAGTTTATCCCAGCGATCTCTTTTTTAATTTGTTTTTACCAGCTCCAGACGATTTCCTTAACTTTGGATATATTATACGTAGTGAGAGGGCTAGAATCTGTCTCCATGAACCCCTTTGATTTTTCTCCAAAGGCTAAATTAATCTGTTTGAAGCTAGCAAAAATAAAGTGGAAAATATTGGCATCGGATGGGAGTCAACATGTTAAGTCCTGTGGCTTTTTTTTTTTTTTTTTTTCAGTTTGTTCTTGGTGTTTCAGACGATTTTCATTGACATTACTGGAGGCTTTTCGAACAGGAGAGGTTAGATATAGCCTTGATTAACACCATAAAAATAAATCGCTAAATTATTTAAAAAAAAAAAAAAAAAAGCTTGAGGTGGAGGATATGATCCAAAAAAGTTCAGCAAGGTAATGAATGGGTTAAGATTCTTTATAAATGCTGCCACAGAAGAATGAGAAGGGAGGTGAAGGGAGGGGGAGTGGGGAAGATGAAGGGGAAGAAGAGGAGGGGAGGGGGAAGAGAGAGAGAGGGAAGGGAAAAGAGGGGGAGGGAAGGGGGGAGAGGAGGAGGGAAGGGGTGTGCGGTTGAAGGAGGGGAAAAAGTAGGGGGATGGGTGTTGGTGAAGGTTGGGGTGATTGAGGTATGGAGGGGAGTGGGGGAGGTGAAAAAGGGGTGTGGAGGGAAGGAGGTGTAGGGTGAGGAAGGTGGGGGGGGGGATTTGGTAGGGAGGTGGGGTATGTGAAGGGATTGAAAGGAGGGTGGAGCTGGGGGAGGGAGGATGGAGTGTGGGGAGGTAAAGAGGTAGAGTTTTGGAAGGGAGGAGAGGATTTAGTGGGTGAAATGGGAATGTGGGGGAGGAAGGAGGGGTGTTGGGGAGTGAAGGGGGGAGGGGAATAAGGGGAGCGAGGAGAAGGAATTGGAGGGAGTGAAAAGAGAGAATGGGAGGGGGTATGTGAAGGGTGTGAGAGAGTGAAGGGGGTGAGTAGGGGACGCTGAGAGGTAAGAAGGTAGTTGGGGAGGGAGCATGGGGTGTGGGGTGAAGGAGGGGAGAGACGGGAGGGGGGAAGAGGGGGAGACGGCGGGGTATATCATTCTCGGAGGTGAAAGTGAAGAAACCTGCCATGTTATTTTTTTTTTTCGTTGTTCTTTTTCGTTTCACTCATCAAGGTAGCGACGGAATCTTTTATTTTTTATTATTATTATTATTATTTTCACTTACGGTGGCAGAGACAGAGGAAATTTGTGTGTGTGTGTGTGTGTGTGTGTGTGTGTTTTGCTTATCATGGTGGCGACGAAGATGGACATTTTCTTTGTAGTTTTCTGTTGTTCTTTTAAATTACATCTGGTTTAATAGATTTTTTTTTTGTTTTTTTTTTGCTTTGTGTGTTCATGGAAGCAATTTTTTATCTCTTTTCTTTTTCACTTCTCATGCCACCGATACATTTTTCTCTTATATTACGGTAGTGACGAAGAATATTTTTAGTGTGTGTGTGTGTGTGTGTGTGTGTGTGTGTGTGTGTGTGTGTGTGTGTGTGTGTGTACTGTTTTATACTTACCATGCCACCGATAAATTTTCTTTTTCCGTTTCACTTATCAATTCAGTGAGTGAGATATTTTATTTTTTATATATTGAGATAATGTTTACGTTTTGTTTTTTTGTATCGCTTTATTTTTCATAGAAACGGCAGGGAAGATTATTAAGTAGTTTTTTTTTTTTAATATTAGTTTTTTTATTCATGACAGCAACCCTCCCCTCCCCCCCAAAAAAAAAAAATCGCTAAATTCTGTGTCCGTTTGTCATAATTTTCTGTGCATATCATGAGAGAGAGAGAGAGAGAGGGGGGGGAGGGGACGGATGGGGGAAAGAAAAGCACAGAGAAGTCAGGAGGAGAGGGGAAAAGCTGGGATGGAGAGAAAAAGAGGAAGGAAATTGGGAGGAGGAGGAGGAAAGGAAGAGCAGGGAGGAAGGGGTTGGGGATGGGAGCTGAAGAGGGAGTAGCAAGGCAAGGTCGCATCCACCCCACACCCAAACAACCAGAGCCAAGTAAATCAAGACCATCTCAGTGGCGGGGAAGTGAGGTATCAGAGAAGGCGGGGGTGTAGAGTGTAGGTGTAAGATGAGACCCGCTGGTGTTGGTGCCGCACTGCCTCAGCTGATAAGATAACACGAACTGGGGCCTTTAAGACACGCGGGGAGATATTAGCCACTTCGGTAGGATGAGGTCCGTATCTGGTTTATCTATCGCCAATATCTGGTTTATCTATCGCCAATATCTGGTTTATCTATCGTCAATATGTGGTTTACGTATCGTCAATATCTGGTTTATCTATCGTCAATATCCAGTTTATCTATCGTCAATATCTGGTTTATCTATCGTCAATATCTGGTTTATCTATCGTCAATATCTGGTTTATCTATCGTCAATATCTGGTTTATCTATCGTCAATATCTCATTCTTCTTCTATTACAGGTGGAACAGTGAACCTTGGGGGAGATTTTTGTATTCTAGGCAAAGACTAAGGAAAAGTCAATTGTTTGCCTTCAAGTCGCACGTGTAGTCAATAGGTACTATCTAAGGGGGGAGTGAGTTGGGGGAAGGGTAGTCAAATGGTGGGTGACAGAGCGACTTGGAGGCTTTCTGTCTGCGGCCAGCCTTTGCGAGATTAGGGCGTCAGACTATAGATAGATATATAGATTTTATTTAACTTCTATCCCCAGGTGGCTCAGAGAAAATAAATATATGTATGAAGGCGTTTGGGAGCCAGAAGGAAGAAAAGTTTGTGAGGACGAGAAGGCAAACGTTTGAGGAGTAAAGACTAACGTTTGTGGAGACGAGAAAGCAAACGTTTGAGGAGTAAAGACTAACGTTTGTGGGGACGAGAAGGCAAGGGTTTGAGGTGTAAAGACTAACGTTTGTGAAGGTGGAAGAGTAGACGTTTGAGGATGAAAGGAAAAGAGAAAGAGCAAAGGTTTGTGAGAGAGGAGGAGGAAACGTTTGTGAGGAAAACTGAAGAGGTTTAGGTAAGAGAAAGGTCAATGTAGGCCTATGTAAAAAAAAAAATCAGGGGTTTGTGAGGGAGGAAGAGCTAACGTTTATGGACAGGAAGGAACAAACGTTTTGAGAGAACACATCAGATGTTCAAGGTGACAGAACAAACGTACAAAGAAAAAAGAGCAAAACTTTAACTGGAGAAAAAACAAGAGCTGAAGATGAAAATTTTGTGAAGCCGGAGAGAGATAAACGCTCAAGAATCTAGCAAAAGTCTATGTGAAAGAAAAAGAGTGAGCATTTGAGAAAGAAAACGATTATTAAAGAAAAGGATCAAATGTTTGTGAAGAAAAAAAACTAGTTTGTTAAAAAGAAAACTCAAGCACTTGTAAAAAAGATAATTACAAACGTTTGGGGAAGAAAGTATGTCTGTGGAGAAGTAACGAGCATTTGCGAAGGAGACTAAAAAGAGAAAGGGTTTGTAAAGGACCAGGGATAGAGAAGAAAAGAGCAAACGTTTGTACTGAAGCAAACGTTTATGAAAGAACAAACATGTGAAAAAAAGAAAGACCAAACGTATGTCAAATTGAAAGAACAAACGTTTGAGAAGGAGAAAAATCAAACGTTTATAAGATAGCAAACGTTTATGAAGGAGAGAGATCCACAGTTTACAAAAAAGCAAGCCACACCACACCCAGGTTTAAGTGGGGCTGGTTGGTGGGTAGTGGAGGGTAGTGTGTTAGTGGCCTGGGGCTTTCATGGGCCTGAGTTTTGATAATTGCAACCCAGCCTCCCTGCATTATGAATTCAGTTGATATTTTACGTGTCTTTTTTCAGTTGCATGCTCTCCGCTGGTGCTCATTTTTTTTGTTCCTCCCCCCCTTCTCTCTCTCTCTCTCTCTCTCTCTTATCTCTCTACCCGGTTCTTGGTCCTTCTCTGTTCTTCTGATTCACTGCAAATAACACTGAAAATGACGTCAGAAATTATGGCGGACGTGCCGGCTACCGTGTCGGGAACCGTGTCGTGTCGGGAGATGTGTCGGGAGTCGTGTCGTATCAGCCGTGTCGTGTCGGGAGCCGGGTCGTGTCGGAAGCAGGGTCGGGAAGGTGTCAGGATACGTGTTTAATTCTGGGGGTAGGTGGGTCAGGGTGTGATGATAGATGGTGTACGTAAAGGATAGCCTAGAGTCACTGGAGGTTGAAGGGAGGGTAGGGATGATACAGAGCAGAGACAGTTAAACAGACGACAGTGATAGCAGACAGTGGCTAAGAGGAGGGTAAGACAAACACAAGGAACAAACGGTAAAACAGAAGGCGTAGTGTGTAGACAGAGGTTAAGATGAGGGTAGGATAGATTCAAGACACGGGCGGCGACACAGAAGATGGAGACAGTAGAAAATGGGAAGGAGGAAGGAGGATAAGACAGATACCAGCAACAGACGACTAAACAGAAGACAGTGATAACAAACGGTAGTGTGGTGTAGGTTGGGTTGGGTTGGTTTGCGTTAGGTAAGGAGGATGTTAGGACAGACACAAGGTACAAACGATTAAAAAGAAAGTGGGCAGTGGTATGGTGTAAGTTAGGCTAGGTTAGTAGAAAGATAAGGCAGAAACAAGGCGCAGACATTGCAAAATATGACAGTAACAGCAGATAGGGGTTTAAAAGAGGAATAAGTCATAGGCAGGAGTTAGGAGAAAGGTAGGACAGACAGGACGCAGACAGTGAAACAAATTATACTGGTTACGATGATATTAAAGAAGGATAGAGTCGTAGGAAACGCTCAGGAAGACGGCGAGATAGAAACAAAACACAGAACCACGAGTGATAATTTTTAAAAAGTAATAATAAACACGGGAAAGAGTAAGGAGGAAAACAGGATAGGAAAAGGCACCGACGGGGAAGCACAAGCATTACAAATTCATGAGACTTCTTGTGCACTCCCTCACCCCGCCACTATGGAACCTATAGTAGGGGTGGGAGGGCCTGAGCTGAGACGGATGGCAGTAAAGAAGGCATGAGAAAGGAATGAGGAAGCAAGAGGCAAAGGAAGGATGGGAATTAATAGAAGCAGAGACGATCTGAGACAGGTGCAAGGTGAGGCAGGGGTGGGTTCAGGCAGTAGGCGGGTGAGCCTGGGGTGGGCTGGGGGAGGCAGGGCGGGAATTAGTAAAGGCAGGGGTGATTTTCGGCAGGTGCGGGGTGAGGCAGGAGTGTGGTGAGGCAGGAGCGGGTCGAAATATGCGACAATTGAGGCAGGGGTGAGCCATGGGAGGTAGTAGAGGCAGGGTAACGCGGTGGTGATTTTAGGCAGGACTAGGGTAAAGAAGGGGAGCTTTAGGCAATTGAGGGGTGAAGGAGATTCGAGGCAATTTTGGGGTGAGGCAAGGGTGGGATGGGAGAGGTGGAGTGATAGCCGTTAGAGACAGGGTACGGTAGGGGCGATTCTAGGTGGGGCTAGGGTGAGGAAAGGACGATTTGAGGCAACTGAAGGGTGAGGGAGGGTTGGGGTGGGCGGGGAGAGAGAGAGAAACAGACAGGGGCGGGCCAAGGGTGGGTGGTGGAGGGGGGAGGGGGGAGAAGGGGCCGATAAGTCTCCCGATACCTGAGCGCTTAGAACCCCATTCGCGGATGTGATTGGGCAGCCATCATGTTGCCTGCCCCGCACTTTTTCTCTCATTATTCCTGGAGTCTGGGCAGGATGCGGGCGTGCGAGGGCGTGGGTCGGGGCAGTGTGAGGGGCGGTGGGTGGGAGGAGTGGGTGGGGGTGGCGTAGGGGTGGGTGGGAGTGGGTGGCAAGGTGTGGAGTGGGAGTGTCTGGGTGGTCCGGCGCGGTGTGGCCTCCCAACCCTGTCGCACGCTGGTTGGCTCCCCACGCTGAATACAAGACGGAGAGGCAGTGTGGGGAGGGGATGGAGAGACCGGGAGGCAGGCAGGGGGGAGGGGAGGGCCAAGGAGAGATATGGAGAGGGGAGGGAGAGACCGGGAGGCAGGCAAGAGGAGGAGGGGATGGGAGGAACGACGGGCTGGGGGGAAGCGCAGACATCTGTGAGGGGACATCTGGCACCTCCGCACCTGTCCACGCCTTCCGCGACTAAACACACACGCTCCCAGACACAACCACAACCTTCCTCATCCCGCAACTGCTCTTACTCCGCAGTTTCACGCTCAAGCAAGCCAGGGTAGAGGAAGAAACGGGGGTGGGGGAGGCGGGGAGGGGAGGGAGGCAGGCGGGGTGGCAGGGTGTGAGGCAGGGCAAGAGTGGAGGCTTAACATTTGACACCCGCCCGCTGCAGATGGTGGTGGTGGCAGGCCCGGCTGACACCACTATCTGTACCCTCTGACACCACGACTCTAGGTGCCATCTGGAGCTTTCACCGCCTGTACCGTATGCCACAATAGCCTGTCCCACCTGAAACCATCATCTATTGCATTTGACACTTTTGAATATCACCACCTGAGCCATCTAACAAATTTTGCACCTTTTACATGTACAATACAGCACAGAAGGCACCACCACCTTAATCAAACACATCACCTAACACCATCTACTATCACCCCCTACCTGCTGTATTCATAAACTTTTTAAAAATCAAAGTTATAAATCAACAATTCTTCTCTATAGTTTTTTGATTCCTACAGCAACCAGACACTAACCAAACTAATGAGAAAATGCGACAATGCAAAATGATTCTTAATATAGCAATTGACATGGGAAGACTTACTTATCCTAGAAACTGGTTAAGATCTTTTGTGAATACGACTCTAGAGCTTGAACCACCGAAAAAACAGATTACCACAACTATATACCACAAGATGCATGAGTCACCCCTCCTTCATCCTGAGCTACACCATTTAACTCCACCACATACATCACCTCACGCAACTTTTATACCATGAACTCCACTTAACGATGTACACCGCATCACGCAGCTTCTTTCTCGTATACACCACTTAACACAATCCTCTACACCACTTAATACCACTTCTGTCCACCTCAACTCCACCACAACCCTCTGGTAAATCTCTTCATCATAGACACCACTTAACACTATCATCAACACCACTTCATACCACCATCCTTTTCACATTAATACCACTACATCCCTCTATCACCTTCATCATCTACACCACTTAACACCAACACCACTTCATACCACCATCCATTTCATCCTAATATCACCTTATCCATCTACAGTAATTATACACCAAACACCTTTTTAGTCTCTTGTCAGCCCTTCTTTTCCTCCGTCACACTGTACTCTAATTCACTTATTTTTGTGTCTCTGGAAAGCGGTGCAGATGATATAGTAGGCTGCGTATCACCTCTACTTTAGCGATTTAATTACTTATTCATTTATTGATTTATGACACCTTAAAGTTATCTTATATGTTATTTGTATCGTTTCAATATCGTCATAGTTTGCATGAATAATTTACAGGATACTACTCAGGTGTAATGTGCCAAATAAATCGCTAAGGAAGAGGTGTTAGGAAATCTCCCAAGCCACTTACAATACGACGCTTTGTTGCATAGTGTACAAAATATATAATAAACAAGCCATTTATTGACACCTCTCCATCACAACCATCACCTGTGCAAACTAGAAACTCATACTCATTCTGACACCCACTAATACCATCTGACACCTTCTGACACCACTTGCCATCCTCTGCAGCCACCTGACACCTGACATTCTCTGAAGCCACCTGACACTTCTGACACCCTCTGCAACCACCTGACACCCTCTACAACCACCATCTGACACCCTCTGACTCCTTCTGCAACCACCTGACACCTTCTGACACCCTTTACAACCACCTGGCACCTTCTGACACCCTCTACAACCATCTACGTCTTCTGACCCCCTATGCAACTACCTAACTCTATCTGACACCTTCTGTAACTACCTGACACCTTCTGGCATCCTCTAACACCCTCTACAATTACGTGGTACCTTCTGACACCCTGTACAATTACCTGGTACCTTCTGACACCCTCCCCAATTACCTGATACCTTCTGACACCTTTTAACACTTCCAGTCTACACCATAATGACCACCTTCACCAGTATCATCCATCATTGCCACAACCTACGCATAAGAGAACCAGGGAACCACTTACGCCATCTGACACCCTCTGCAACCATCTGACACCACCTGACACCTTTACAATCTCCTTCAGTATCTATCACCATTACCATCTGCACATGCTAGATATCCCTGCGCCATCTGACACCATGATTCATCTAACGCCAAGCCATCTAACACAATCTTTCCTTACCATTTGACACACTGACTCCTCACCCTACTTCCCTACCACCATATGCCATCCTCTGTTATTATCTTCATCTTCTGACACCAAGTTATCTGACACCCGCTAGTCGTACCATATGACCCATTAGCCCCCTCCACATCCTCCTAACCCCTACCCTGCCTCCATACCCCCTCACATCCAATATAACTCCCTTCCAAATCTGACACCAAACCTTCTGACACCAGCTATCCGTACCATATGACACATTAGCCCCCTCCACATCCTCCTGACCCCTACCCTACCTCCATACCTCCTTACATCCACTATAACTCCCTTCCAAATCTGACACCAAACCTTCTGACACCAGCTATCCGTACCATATGACACACTGATCCCCCCAGCCCATCCAACCCCTACCCTGCCTTAACAACCAGTGGATTTATAGGGTTGATAATCCTTGACGGTATAATCAGAGTGGCTGTACCCTGTAATGAGAGCCTGGGGAAAGGTCAGAGTGGGGTGCTGTAATGGGGGTGAGATGGGGGGAACTGGATATGATGGAGAAAAGGAGGGAGATAGATTTCAGGAAAGAAGATGGAGGAAGAAGAGGAAGAGAAGGCTATGAGGGAAGGAAAGGAAGGAGCTGGCTATAAGAGAAGAAAAGAAAGGTATGGATATGAGGGAAGAAGAAAGGGAAGATGGATATGAAAGAAGAAACGGAGGCATATGGATATGAGAGAAGAAAAACAGAGATGCTGAAATGAGAAAGAAAATGTGGGGAGAAGATGGGCTTGGATATGAGGGAAGAAGGGGAAGAGGTGATGATGGAGGGAAGGGGGAGAACGTTGAATATGAGGGAGAAAGAGAGGGAAGTGGAGGAGGAAAGAGAGTTGGGTATGAGGGAAGAAGAGTGTCGACTATCATAAATGGAATGGGAAAGAAAGGGGAAAGGAGCTGGATATGAGGAGAAAAGGGAAGGACGTGAGAGAGAAAGAGAGAGAGAGAGAGAGAGAGAGAGAGAGAGAGAGAGAGAGAGAGGGGGGGGGAGGGGAGGTTAATTGGAGGCGGTGAGTTAGGAGGGGAGGTGTTGAAAGCGACCATGACCCTCTCAGCCAATCATAACTCAGCTTCAACCCGTACACCTTCCCTACTGACTACCATGAGAGAGAGAGAGAGAGAGAGAAAGAGAGAGAGAGAGAGAGAGAGTGAGTAACAAGGGTCAGATAGACAGAACGAGGGGGGGGGGCGGTGGAGAGAGAAAAGAAAGGAAAAAGTAAGGAATGGCGAGAGATTGAAGAGACAGGATTGAAAGATGGAAGACTGGAGAACAGAGGAGGAAGAAAGGGAGGTACATATAACGAGGAAGACAGTCAAACAAGGAATATAATAAAGTAGAAGGAAGAAGAGGAGAAAGAGCACAGGGAAAAATAAGAAGAAAAATAAGGAATATGAATGAGATTGTGTGTCAGAAGCAGAAAGAAGAGAGAAGGAAAGATAGAAGGAAGATTAACGAAAAGAGATAACGAAAACGAAAGATATACCGAATTCGGAGGAGGAGGAGGAAGAATAGGAGGAGGAGAGGGAAGATGATGAGGAGGAGCGGGGAATAGAGGACAAAATATAGAGGGAAATATTAGAATGGATATAAAAGAATAAGGAATACTGAGAAAGTAGAATAAGGAGGAGGAGGAGAAGGAGGAGGAGCACGAGGAGGACAAGGACTAGGAGGAGGAGGAGGAAGAGCAATAGAAGAGAACAGATTGAGGGAAAATAAAAAGATATAAAAACATAAGATATATTGAATTTGAAAGCAGAAGAGATAGATAGGTGCCAGAGTATGTATAGAAGGATGGTGTGTCGTGGGAAGAAGGATCGTTACTGAGTAGGGACAGAAACAACGGGAGGTTCTTTGATCGAAGCCACCCTTTACAGGAAGCAGCTTTCGGCAAAGGGTAGAGAAACAGAATAGTGGATAGAAATAGAGAAAAAACAGTAGGGAGAAAAATTAGACTAAGCACACCTTTATCGTAATTAGCCGTATACCTGGTGCATAAGAGGCGTGGTAGCAACTGTTCCTTAGTGATTTATTTTCCACAATACACCACGTTTCTCTCTTGTATATTAATTTTATCATTTATTATCGACAAAATTTGCGACAAAAACCAACACGAAAATACTGATGCTTCTAACACAACGACGCCTTTTTATTTTTTTGTTTTTCTTTGTTTTATTTATTTTATTTATTTTTGCATTCCGTTATTGGTACCTTCAGACGATTTCATTCAGCTCAGGGAAGGTTTTTGAAGCTGGAGGGGTTAGATTTACCCTTCATTTCCCCCTTCTAGGTTAAAATGCCCTCCTAAGCTGAATCAAATCGTCTGGTAGCAACAAGAATAAGCTACAAATGGCTGCCTCGAGTTGAAGAGGTTGTGGTGTAATGTGCATACTAAATCGCTAGGGAAAATGTGTTAAGAAAAACTCCTAGGCCAGCGAGAATACTATCCAGTGAATTTTTTTTCGACCACATGAATTTTGTTTTCCATTAGTAAACAGAGTGAGAGAAGGAGAGGGAGTGGAGAAGGCGGCGGTGGAGAGAATGAGACAAGGAGTGAGAGAGTGAGGGAAGTATTGTGAGGAAGGGAAGGAAAGGAGGAGAGTCAGGACGGTGTTATGAGGAAGAGAGCAAGGAAAGTGTTGTGAGGAAGTGTGGAAGAGAGTGATAGAGTGAGGAAGGGATTCAGAGAGGGAGTGAGGAAGGTGTTGTGAGGAAGGGAATGAAGGAGGGGGGGAGGAAGGTGATGTGAGGAAGGGAGTGAAGAAGGGAGGGAGGGAGGAATGTGGTGTGAGGAAGAGAATGAGGGAGAGTGAGTAAGGCAGGGAGTGAGTGAGGCAGGGTTGTGAGGGGCTAAGTGACGCAGGAGTGTCAAGGGGATGTCAGATTAAACAGCTTCACCTGCCTCACTTCCCATGGCTTCCTGATTACCCTAATACTTCCCTTCTCTCTCTCTCTCTCTCTCTCTCTCTCTCTCTCTCTCTCTCTCTCTCACACACACACACACACACACACACACACACACACACACACACAAACTCTTAACATCTTCCCCATTTTCAGTTCATTTTTCCACTCGCTATTAACCCCTTCACTTGGATAATGTCATATATATTTTACCCTAGAGTTTCCAGACGATTATATTCAGCGTATGAGAGAATTTTGTAACTCTAGAGGCATAGTTATAGCCTTCATTATCTCCTTCACAACAAGAGACCTGTAAGCGGAAGAAAATCGTCTGGTGGTAGCAAGATCTTTTAAAATGGAGAGGTGTAGAGACAGCCTTTTTATATCTCTCCCTTACAGAAAATCTCCCTTAACATGTATAAAATTGATTGGTTTAGCCAGAATAAAATACGTAATAAGCAATCGTAAGGAAAGTGTAAAATTTTCCCCTAACCATGGTAAAAGTGACCTTGAAATTTAACCCAAGCTGAGTAAGAGTGTCCGATGTAATATGGAACTTGTCAAAAAGATCTGATTGATATACTAGGGAATATCATGACGAAAAAACAGACAGAATGCATTGTGGCCTGCGAGATTTATTATTATTATTATTATTATTATTATTATTATTATTATTATTATTATTATTAACTTCAGGGCCTGTATTCTCGCCGGGTAAGGAGGCTCCCTAACACCTCATCCTTAACGATTTATATTTCAAACTACCCATCAGTACCCTCTACTCTGCCTCTCACATCTTTTCATCATCAACAAAGATTGCATGAATAACACTCAGGATCGTAACAACGGAGCAGAATCAGAAACAAACCGGTAAGGAAAATGTGTTAGTAAGTTTACTAACCGCATGAGAAAATAACCACAATTACTGAAGACCTTATGGGCAAAAATGGTTCAGAATTGGACCCAAAATTAACCCTAAAATAACCTCTTGATGTAAATTTCTAGAATATGAATCACTGTGTGTGTGTGTGTGTGTGTGTGTGTGTGTGTGTGTGTGTGTGTGTGTGTGTGTGCGCGTGTGTGTGTGTGTGAGAGAGAGAGAGAGAGAGAGAGAGAGAAAGAGAGAGAGAGAGTAGAGGGAGGTCGGACTGCTCTATACATTATACATGAGAGCCCCTGTAATGCCCACCTCCCGATGCCTCACACTCCCCCCACTCTGCCTCATAAACCCCCACACCTGTCTCTCTCTGCCTCACTGTCACCTTGTCCTGCCTCATCCTGCCTCGTTTATCATCTTTTCTGCCTCACTTTTACCTTATCCTGCCTCGTTCATCACCTTTTCTGCCTCTCACTTTTACTTTATCCTGCCCCACCTGACCTCCATATCACCTTATCCTGCCTCACTCTGCCTCATTATCACCTTACCCTGCTTCACCCTGCCACACTGTCACCTTATCTTGCCTCACCCTGACTCACCCTGTCATACACTGTCTAACCTTGCCTCACTGTCCACATTTTCCTACCTAACCCTCTTCCTTACCTTACCTCATCTATCCTGCCTCTACACCTCACCTTCCCTGCCTCATCCCGCCTCACCTGCCTCACCCCTTCTCTTCTGCCTCACCCCATCTCACCTACCTCTTTCACCCGTTAGCCACACCTCCTCCATCTCCTGCCTTACCCTGCCTCCACTCTCGAAGCCCAGACACCCTCTATCTGCCTCAGCCTGCCTCGTTCAGCTCATAAATCCTTAACCTGCCTCTCCAATCTGCCTCACCGTTCTTTACCATGTCTCATTCTGCCTCACCACTCTGTCTCACCCTGCTTCACTCTATTTTCCCTTGCCTCACACTGCATCCTGCCTTCTCCTCCTTTCCCTGCCTCACCCTGTCACTTCCTGCCTCACTCTGTCTTCTCTTGCCTCACTACTTTTCCTCTTGCCTCACTCTGTCTCTTCCTCATCGTGCCTCTCCTTATGTTCCTCTACATCCCCTGCCACACTCTATCTCCCCCAGCCTCACTCTGCCTCACCCTCTTTTACTTTACCTCCTGCCTCATTCCTCTTTCCCTTGCCACACTTTGCCTCCCCTGTCTCACTGTATATTCTCCACCTTCCACTCTCAGTCTTACCAACTTTGCCTCGCTCTCTCTCCTTCTGCCTCACCTTGTCTTCGTATTTTCACTCTTCTTTCGTTGTGCCTCACCATGTTTCACTCTACTTCACTGATCTTTTTTTTCACCCTGCTTTTGCTTTGCCTCACCCTGCTTCACTCTGCCCTACCCTGCCTCACCCTACCTCACTCTTCCTCACCCTGTCTTCGTATGTTCCATCTATTTCACACTGACTCATCTTACCTCAGTTCCTTGCTCACCCTGCCTCACCTTGCTTCACTCTGCCTCACTTTGCCTCGCCCTACCTCACCCGCTGCCTCACCCTGCTTCACCCTTACCCACCGTGCCGCACACTGTCCTCATATTTCCACTCTGCTATTACTCTGCCTCACCACCTGGCTCACCCTGTCATCGTATTTTCACTCTGCTTTCGCTCTGCCTCACTTTCACTCTTCCCCCAGCCTGCCTCACTCTCTCTTTGCCTCACCCTGCCTAACCCGGGCGCCTGATCCACACACAGCCTCAAATTTCTGCCTCTCTGAACCCATAAATCTCAGGCACCTTCATCTCCTGCCTCACCCCGCCTCGCCCTGCCTCCCCACTGACCTGCCTCAAAAATTTCCTTACCTCCTGCTTGTGTCACGCTGCCTAACTTCCTCTCCCTGTCTTCCTGTCTACCCTCCTCACCCTGACTAACCACATAACTGCCTCTCCCTGCTTTCCCATTCACCAGCCTCAATTTGCTCTCCCAATCCATTCCCTTGCCCTTCCTAACCACCTAACTCTTTCCCCCTGCCTCACCTATCTCGCAAATCATCTCCCTAACATTGCCTAAGCTCCTACATTTCCCCTGCCTTTCCACGATATGCCTCCTACCTCCCCTGTCTCTCCACAACCTGCCTCATCTTACCTGCCTGATCCTGCCGCTCTACCCATCTGCCTCGCCTGCCTAATCCTGCCTCTCCAGTGACCCGCCAAACCCTGCCCTAATTCATTCTTCCATATTCCACCTTTCAACTCTCTCTTCTATTCTTCTGCCTGAATCACTGCCTACACGCCCTGCCTCACCTCTTCACCCTGCCTC
>NC_136981.1:6337413-6349913 GCF_032717465.1 Coenobita brevimanus
GTGTGTGTGTGTGTGTGTGTGTGTGTGTGTGTGTGTGAGAGAGAGAGAGAGAGAGAGAGAGAGAGAGAGAGAGAGCCGAAATGTCTCATGTCTCTTCTTTCTGCGAATCCAAATCTAAGTTGTTTTGGTGGTGGATCCAGGCTTATTTGAACAGCTGGTTGTTTATACCCTTTTCCTGCAGTCCACCATCTTCTTCTCGGTATATAGAGAGGGAGAGAATGGCGTTTGTGTAGCCAAGTCAGCACTTCCACCCAGTTATATCAGCGCCACCACGTGAAGGCATCTCTGTGCAACGTCCACATCTAAGTTGAGGGACGTTTGTATAACCAGGGCAGATCCACCACTCGCTTCTATCGGTGCTGCCACGTGAAGGCATCCTTGCGCAGCATCCAAACCTGTGTAAGAAGAGAGAACTCATCGCAAGTCTGGTTTGAAATCCGGGGCAGGGTAGGTCACTTGTTAGGAAGAGGTGTCGGTGTTGACGTCCTTATCGGCGACAGCATCACCAGCGTAAACAACATGAGATGCAGCATTTAAGACTCTCACTGATAGCAACCTTGGCCACGCATTCGTAAATTTTCTTGAGTCGAAGCTGTGTGTAAGACTGATTGCCTGTGCCTTCATCTTGGCTCATATATCTTGTTAACACTTTCATCTTGGCTCATAAATTTGCCAAACACTTCAAAATTAAACAGAGCAATTAAAAAGGTGAAAAATAAGACGACCAAGATGATTCCTGATTATAATTAAGCTTCATGGCGACTCATTTAACGGAAGAAATTACTTGAGAACTTTTATTAATGCAAATCCTGGTCTCTCTCTCTCTCTCTCTCTCTCTCTCTCTCTCTCTCTCTGGAGTATATTGGGAAATACTGGAGACTTGGAGATTTTTTTTTTTTTTTACTTGTTCACCCTAAGGACTCCATTTTGATTTCCATTGTATCTTTCCTGCCACTATATGATTTTATTTAACATAGGAGAAGGGGAGGAGGGAGACCGAGGATTAGATAGAGGGATGGGGAGAGGATAAAAAGGAGGATGTAGGCTGGAGAGAAGGCAGTCTAATGGTAAAGCACACGAGAGAGAGAGAGAGAGTTACATGGAGGCGATTTGTTTGTGGCCACCCCCTCCAGGATTAAGGCGTCTGGCTATAGATAATTAGATGAACAGAGAAGCCCACTCTTTCGTAGGATTTTAAAGAATTCTCTAAAATTCTCTGGTACAAAAAAAAAAAAACAGAAAAAAGAATATAAAAAGTATAAAATCGCCTGAAAATTGTAAGAAATAAAGGAAGATAAACCTCCTTTGGCTGAAATAATTAAGAAGGGGATACAAGGGATTTTTGCAGATTGCGCTGTTGGATTTTGAGAGAGATTTATAAACACGTTTTCTCTCTCTCTCTCTCTCTCTCTCTCTCTCTCTCTCTCTCTCTCTCTCTCTCTCTCTCTCTCTCTCTCTCTCTCTCTCTCTCTCTCTCTCTCTCTCAGTTGCCTTTGCCTTGTTCTTGCTATCTCCAGACGATTTTGTTCATCGCTCAAAAGGCCCCTGGTACTGAAAGGGTTAAGAAAAGATGGGGCAGGCGGTCATGTGTACAGTTACAAAAGCACACCTGTGTACATTACGGAGGTGTACATAAGTGACGTGTGCAGGTTCCACTCGCTCATGTTCCGTACACACACACACACACACACACACACACACACACACAGACTGACCGACATCTCTGTTTAGTTTCTCGCTTCTCCCTTCGTCACCCTCTCTCTCTCTCTCTCTCTCTCTCTCTCTCTCTCTCTCTCTCTCTCTCTCTCTCTCTCTCTCTCGCTCTGTATCTATCAACCCATCCACCTATCTATCTGTCCAATCATTTCTTCACCCCTCTTTGCTTCATCCCCTTTGGACCTTCCTCGGGCTAGACAGTACTAAGGTGTGTGTTTACATTCTGTTACCGAGCGCCAAATGATTGATGGCCAGGGGGATGATGGGAGAGAGAGAGAGAGAGAGAGAGAGAGAGAGAGAGAGGAAGGGGGAGGCGGGAGGGAGTAGCCATGCAATTTTCCTCTCACTCCTTCCCCCTCCCACACCTCCTCCTCCTCCTCCTCCTCCTTCTTCACACTTCTTTAGTTCCCCTTCTTTTGTTCGGAACTTTCCCTCTCTTCTTCTCCCTCGTGCCTTTTGCTCCGTTTCATCGTTTACTTTCCTCCCCCTCCCCCCCTCCGACTTTCCTCTCCCTGCCTCCCCCTTCCCCCCTCCGCCAGGCCCCGTCTCTGTTATCTTTCTTGTGTTCTGCTTGCCTTGCCTGCTTGTCGCTCTCTCTCTCTCTCTCTCTCTCTCTCTCTCTCTCTCTCTCTCTGGTCAGAATATAACTCGATTATTATTATTAAAAACCTAAGACCATTTCAGTGGAAGTGTTCAGTTCATTCTCTCTCTCTCTCTCTCTCTCTCTCTCTCTCTCTCTCTCTCTCTCTCTCTCTCTCTCTCTCTCTCTCTCTCTTTCTCAACCATGTTTCCTTATTGCCCATTATTTCACTCTGACGTAGCACCCTCTTCCGTAACCCCTGACCTCTTCAGCTGACCTCTCTCTCAAAGGGGTTGCTTTCCTATGACCTACACCTCTGTTCGATGAGTGGATGGTGCTAGTGGAGGGGTGATGGTGGTGTAGAGTGGGATGGGAGAGCAGTAGAGTGTAGTGGTCGAGAGAATGGAGTGGAGTAACAAATGGAGTGGGGTAGAGTGGGTGGAAGATGGGTGTGATGGAAGAGTGAAGTTGTGTATGGGAGAAGCAGATGGAGTGGAAAATGGTACTGGAGAGAGAGAGAGAGAGAGAGAGAGAGAGAAGCGAGAAGGGTGCAGGTGAGAAGGAGGGGAAGAAGGTAATGACTGTGCGTGAGGTGGTAGCATATAGGTGGTGATGAACAGCTCTCTCTCTCTCTCTCTCTCTCTCTCTCTCTCTCTCTCTCTCTCTCTCTCTCTCTCTCTCTCTCTCTCTCTCTCTCTCTCTCTCTCTCTCTCTCTCTCTCTCTCTCTCTCTCTCTCTCTCTCTCTCTCTCACAGACAACCACCTCCCAATAACAATACCATACATACGACCACCCTCATCAAATACCACTCCAGTAAGCATAACCAATGAGAGTACGACCTTCATCCCAAGTACGACCCCATCTCAAGTACGACCCTCGTCCTGAGTAAGCCTACAACCTACATCCCAAGTACGACCACCTTCACAACTACAATCCCACCTCAAATGCAACTTCCATTCCAAGAACGACCTCCATCTAAAGTACGACCTCTATCCCAAGTACGACCTTTATCCCAAGTACGACCTCCATCCCAAGTACGACCTCCATCCCAAGTACGACCTCCATCCCAAGTACGACCTCCATCCCAAGTACGACCCCACCCCAAGTACGACCCCACCCCAAGTACGACCTCCAAGTACGACCACCCTAGCAGTACGACCACCGGGCACGAGAGGGCACGACGGGTAACGGGCAGGGTGTTTGGGTACGGCCGGGGTCGTCTGGTGAAAAATATACCCACGGTTTTATCACCTGGCTGCAGCGGGTGGTGAGAGAGAGAGAGAGAGAGAGAGAGAATGTGTGTGTGTGTGTGTGTGTGTGTGTGTGTGTGTGTGTGTAGACGTGTATTTGAAATTTTATTGTTTTTATTATTATTATTATTATTATAATTATTATTATTATTAAGTACGACGCCAACAAAAGCAATGACATTAATAGCATTGGTAGAAGTAGTACTGCAGTAGTACCAGTAGTAGTAGTAGTAGTAGTAGTGGTAGTAGAAGTAGTAGTAGTAGTAGCGATGGTAGAAGTTGTAGTAGTTGTAGTAACAATCATCATCATTATCATCATCATCAACATCAAAACATCAGTCAGTTCAGGCATAAAATATTACTCTTGTTAATTAGCTAAAAATAATGTACCCAATTTCACCCCATTAAATCCTAGCTAAATGGGGTCAGGCCTTGATTAGATATGTGTCAGTCGTTAATTAGCTAACATCCCCGCCCGTAGACAAGCAATTACTGACAATTAGAGGGTCATTAGGGAGAGGGGGTAATAGCAGATAGGAGTAGACTGGCTAGGAGAGGGAGAGAGAGAGAGAGAGGGGGGGGTGAGAAAGAGACAGACAGACAGACAGACGGACACAATGACAGTCAAATTGAGACAGACAGACAGACACAGACATAGGAGATAGGGTAATAACACACAGGAGCGGACCGGCCAGAGACAGACAGACAGACAGAAACAGACAGAGAGACAGACTGACAGACAGAAACAGAAAGAGAGACAGATAGACAAACAGAGACAGACAGAGACGGATAGAAAGAGACAGACAACAGAGATAAAGGCAGAGAAAAATTGCTCTTTGATAACAGTACACAACATTGCGTAATCAACTGCAAGCTGAGGGGAAGAGGGCAGCAATCGGAGCGGCGACCTTGCCCTACGCATAGATTCGAAACTCCAGGAGGTGACTGAATATTTTTTTTCAATCATATAATGCTAAGAGAGGCGTAGGTTGGTCCCCCCCACGTAAATTCTGGTCTGTGGTTGTTTATATTTGGGTCCCTACCATTTGAATGAGGTAATATGAGGCTGGATTCTTTCTTCGTTGTAGTGGTGATAATAACAGATTTTAACGTGAAGAGAATCACCTGAGACCCACCAAGACTAAATTTTATGACAAGTACATGAGAAATACAAAATTAAATCAAAATTACATATAAATACAAAATAAATATAAGGCAGAAAATAAATGGAAAAAGAATAAAAAAATAAAATAACAGAAAATAAAAAAGAAATACAGATAAAGAGAAAATAACATAATACAATAAATGTAAAAAATGAACACTGAAGAATAAACACAAGGAACAGATAAACACAAAATAAACATAATATAAAATCAGTAAAGAAAAAAAGGTCATGATAGTGAAGGTGGTGGGGGAGGGAGAGGTGTGGAAAGGGGGTAACGGGAACAGGTCAATTTATAATGCGTATAAAACTCCAAGAGCACATTGTTGGAGGAGGCAGGGTGGGAGGGAGAGGGGGAGGGGGAAGGAGGGAGGGAGAGAGAGACAGAGGGAGGCAGGGAGAGAGAGGGAGGGAGGGAGTCTGCATATACCTTCATCACCTCTCCCTCCCTCCTCTCCTTCCACTCCCTGCACTGCTTTGAGAAGGTGGCAGGGGAGAGGAGAGGTGAGGCAGGGTAAGGCAGGGGAAAGGAGAGGCAAGGATAAAACAGGGAGAGGAGAGGTAATGGTAAGGCAGAGGAGAAGGGAGGCAGGGTTAACGCAGGGAAGAAGAGAGGCAAGAGTAAGGCAGGGAAAACGAGAGGCAGGCGTCAGGCAGGGAAAAGGAGAGGCAGGGAGAGACTTCTTGAGAATGGTCGGGCGGTAGGGTAAGAGGGGGATATGATGATGATGATGATGGTAGGTGGGTGATAGAGAAAGGGAGTATTAAAAGTAATAAGGGGATGAGGATACGGTAAGTCTTGAGAGAGAGAGAGAGAGAGAGAGGAATGATAAGGTAGGAGGGTGAGGTGGCAGAGGAGAGTGACAAGGGAGAAAGAAGCGGGAAAGGAAAGTCAACACTAATAGGCAGGCAGGGAGGGTGAGGTAGGTGCGTTGATTGAGATAGTTCCAGGTAAGGCAGACGGCGGCGGGTAAGGCAGAGACAGTGAGGCAGGAAAGATGAGGAAGACGGCAGGCAAGACAGAAAGGTGAGGCAGGCGGTATACAGTAGGTACGGCAAAACGGGTGAGGCAAGGGGGTGAGGCAGACGGCAAGTAAGGTAGGATGGGTTAGGCAAAGAAGGGGAGGCAGGAAGGGAGAGGCAGCTAAGGTAAGGCACAAAGAGGTATAGGCAAGTGAATAAATGTTACCTTTCTATGGCTATTTACTTATTTATTTCTTATACTCTTTGGCCTAACAAGAAATAATTATAAGCAAAGACGCCGTCATAATCAAGAGGCTAATTTCCCCTTATCCCCCTTCGCCCAGCAGGACAAAGGAACCTGGATGTAAAATTGACTGTTGTGGGCCGCATTATAGGGAAAAGATTGAGATAGTTCCTTCGTGCAGTCAACTACCGTAAATCAAAGCCTTCTTCACAACGCCAGCATTGCATACGACAGCCCAAGCATGTATTCAGTATGGACGGTGGGTGTTAACGCCGAAGTGGTGACATGTGGTGTGTGGTACGTAGGGGAACTGGTGGGCTTTAGTTAAACGAGCTATTACGCCTATGCCCATAGTCAGACGCATAATAATAGTCTATCTATCTATCTATCTATAGCCCGACGCCCTAATCCCGCAAAGGGTGGCCGCAGACAAAACGCCTCCAAGTCACTCTGTCACCCACCATTTGACTCCCCTCCCCCCAACTCACCCCCCCCTCCCTCATATACCTCTCAACTCCATCCCTCCACCTCATCCTCGGTCTACCCCTCCCTCTCCCTCCCTCCACCTCACCCACATACACCCTCTTAGTCAGTCTTTCACTCTCCATCCTCTCCACATGTCCAAACCACCTCAGTGTATTTCTCCTAATCTTTTCAACCACATCCACATCTACCCCACAACGTTCCTTCACTTCTTCATTCGTCAACCTGTCCCTCCATGTCACTCCACATGCTCCTCTCAAGTAACTCATTTCCACTGCTCTCACTCTTGACTTGTTAATAATAATAATAAGGATAATAATAATAATGAAATTTGCACATGGCACGTAATTCTTCCCTTCTGTGCTCTATGTATGATCTGTCCTGAAAAAATGTACAAACATAAAATACCTCCATAAGGGAAAGTCTGAAAAAATAATTGCAGCTCAGGGAAAGTCTAAAAAAATTAAATCGCTAAGGATCCGGTGTTAGACAATCTCCTAAGCTGACCAGAATGCAAGCCATGTTCCTAACCAAATACCCAGCCAGTCGAGTGAGGTAGTTAGGGTGCGTGCTGGAACTACCAATTTTAGGCAGCCTGGTTAGTCACATCTCACTTAGAACAGCTTAGGGGCAGGTGTGGAGAGAGAGAGAGAGAGAGAGTCAGTGAAGCAGAACCGTGCAGCACTACCCCAACCCCACTCTTATTATCATCCTCTACGCTTTCAATGGACCGGGTGTAGAGCAGCATGCTGGTCATTACATCTGTGTATGTGTGTGTGTGTGTGTGTGTGTGTGTGTGTGTGTGTGTGTGTGTGTGTGTGTGTGTGTGTGGTACCATGCTGATCTGTACGTGTGTGTGTATCTATGAGAGAGAGAGAGAGAGAGAGAAGTCACAAGGCTTAATTAAGCTATTGTCTGCGTTCACACGGGTGCGTGAATGAGTGTGTGCACATAAAAACTCTCTCTCTCTCTCTCTCTCTCTCTCTCTCTCTCTCTCTCTCTCTCTCTCTCTCTCTCTCTCTCTTTCGTTTGAGTTAGTACGAAGTGCAAATGAGTAAGTGAGTGAGTGTGAGGTGGGTGTAAATGAATAAGTGTTACATATGCGTGTGTCTGAGTGAGCGAGTGAGTGCGTGAGTGAGTGAGTGAGTGAGTGAGTGCGTGAGTGAGTGAGTGAGTGAGTGAGAGCTGTGTGTGTGTGTGTGTGTGTGTGTGTGTGTGTGTGTGTGTGTGTGTTTAAGTGAGAGTGAGGCACATGTGAGTAAGAGATATGAGTAACTGTGAAGTATCAACAATTGGATGTGTGACCGAGTGATTGGGCTAGAGAAAGAATGAAAGTGAGTGAGTCTGAGATGCATCAGGGTGAATAAATGAGAGTGATATGCGTCAGAGTGAGGGTGAAGGATGTGAATGTGCAAGTGGGGGTGTGTGGGACTGAGTGAGTGTGCGAGTTAAGTGACTGGGTGGGTGAGTGAGTGTGCTAAGGAGAGAGTACGAGTAAGTGACTTGAGTATGTGAGTGAGAGAGTGTGCAAGTGAGTATTCTAGAGGGTGGGCGAGTGAGAGTGAGCGAGTATGCGAGTGAGCGAGTGTGCGAGTAAAGCGGAATGACCTTGCGACCCTTCACCACTTCAGTGACCTTGTTCTAAATGTCTTCAGTCTGACCAAGGTTCAACCCTCTCTCTCTCTCTCTCTCTCTCTCTCTCTCTCTCTCTCTCTCTCTCTCTCTCTCTCTCTCTCTCTCTCTCTCTCTCTCTCTCTCTCTCTCTCGAAATCAACACAGCATTATAGTAGCAGAACTAAATGTTGGCAGAATTATAGAGTTAAATCTGAATGTCGGCAATATATTATCAGTAGGAAGTATTAGTTATAGGCTGAGATGGTGTCAGTATTATAGGGCTAGTTATTGATATGGGTAGAACTGCAGAGTAGAGAGTTGATATTATAGCTGCAGGCCAAATGGTAGTAGTATTATAGTAGTAGATTTGAATATTGGCAAGATTAGAGACACCTTATCATTTTTTCTCTATCCTGCAACTTACCCCAAATGGAACGTCCCCACCTAAGATTCCTTTTCACTAGTTATTACATTTTTACACCCTGGTCTGGTAGAACGGAGAGTGTAATAACTTGGACTTCTTACCTTTATAACTCGAACGGTTTTTATCCGAGTTTAGCCAAACTTGGTGGAAATGTTGAGGGTTAGTCAAGGAATAAGGGTCTTGTTTTTAAGCATAATAGGTCAAAGAGCAAGGTCACATGGCAAGGTCGACTTTAATAGTCTACCTAATATCTACCCAGCTACCTACCAACCTACCATCTACCTGAGCGTACCTGCCTGCCTACCCCTGCCTATCTACCCTCATGTACCATCAGTTAGCTCTAAACACCATCACATGTAACCGCTTCGACATCAACAACACGCTGATATTTGCAATGGCTAACTCACTCACGACAGGTGTGAGGATTTTAGTGTGTTTGCCTACCTGCCCCCTCCCCCCTTACCTACCTCAGTGTCTCCTTCCCTGCCTCTCCTTGCCAACCACCTTGCTTCCTCCCTGCCTGCCATTCTGCCTCTCTTCTTGCCCACATCTCTGTTTCCCATTTCCTGCCCCTGCCCACCCCTTCTTACCTCCCTGCCTTCCACATTGCCTATTTCGCTGTCTCCCCTCTTCCTCCCCCCAGACTACCTCCTTTCTTGCCCCCTGCATGTCTCCCTCTCCCATATTACCTCCCTCCCTCCCATTACCTACCTCCCTGCCTCTCCCATACCTACCTTCCTACCTCCCCCTTGAATTTCCCCCTTCCTCTCCCTACTTACCTCCTTGCCTCCCTCATGCCTAACTTACTGCCTCCCCCTTGCCTACCCCCTTGCCTGCCTGCCTCCTGCCTGTGCCTCAGCTGGTACCTGCCTGCCCATTTAAGGTGTCTCAGGTGAAACACGCACTAATTACCGGGTGAGTTATGTCCACCTGCCCTTGTACTCTTACCACCTGGTTTGTAGGGAGGGGGGAGGGAAATACAGGGGAGGAGTGAGGGGGAAGGGAGGGGGAGGGGGAGGAAGAGGGGAGGGGAAGGGGAGTGAGGTGCTGAGAAGGGGTGTTTGTAGGGGTATGTGTTGAGTGGTGTATGTAGGTAATTCACCGGGTTGGTCAGGATCACTTGATGGTCGTGATCGTCAGCTTTTACCCTCCCGGAAGGGAGCTGAGAGCTCATATAGTCCGATCCAAGGGCAAGGCTGAGACCTTCACACACGCACACACCCGTCCCCTTGCTCCAGGGGGACAGTAACCACCCACTTCGTCAGTGAAACTTTTCGCAACCTGAGCGAGGCGCGAACTCCCGTCCACCAGTTGGCAAGAGGGAACGTTACCACTGCACCAGCGAGCGGTGTATGTGTGTGTCTGTTTGTGTGTGTTTATATTGTGTGTGTATTTGTATATATAAACATAAGCTGCAACTATAACCATGTTCGTAGAAGCCTGTGTGCATTTCCTTGCGTGTGCGTGTGCGTGCGGTTGCGTGTGAATGTGTGCATATATTAAGGATGAGAGGAGTATCGTTCCCTGTACCTGCCTCCCTCCAAGTTTGTCTTACCCCCTATATCTTCCCCCCCCCTTCTCTCTCTCTCTCTCTCTCTCTCTCTCTCTCTCTCTCTCTCTCTCTCTCTCTCTCTCTCTCTCTCTCTCTCTCTCTCTCTCTCTCTCTCTCTCTCTCTCTCTCTCTCTCTCTCTCTCTCTCTCACACACACACACACACAAAACCACCGTAATTTCAGGCTTCTTGTTAAGTTAGGATCACCTAGTAAGGACTGCAAGGTCTGTGTGGTTTGTGTACATCTCTCTCTCTCTCTCTCTCTCTCTCTCTCTCTCTCTCTCTCTCTCTCTCTCTCTCTCTCTCTCAGATACTAAAATCAAATCCAAGCGAATTTTACAGTGCATTTAAAACATCAAAGAGAGAGAGAGAGAGAGAGAGAGAGAGAGAGGAGGGAAAGAGGATGGCAGAAAAAGTAGCGAGGAGAAAGCCATTGAGGCAGGTAACCAGGGAGGAAGGGTGAGGTGGAGAGAGAGAGGGAGGAGGAGAGAAGACCGAGGAATAAAGAATGACAAAGGAGAGAGAGAGAGAGAGAGAGAGAGAGAGAGAGAGAGAGGGAGGGAGGGAGAGAGAGAAAGAAAGAAGAGGGGGCACGGGATGAGGGAGAGAGAAACTCAAGGAAGGAATGGTGGGTGAAGAGAAGAAGAAGAAAGATGGACTGAAAGAAGAAAAGAAAAAGGGTGGTATGAGAATGGAGAGGAGGGGATGGAAGGAAGGCAGCAAGGAGTAGAAGAGAGAAAGTAAGAAAGCGAGACAGCGATAGAGAAGCATTAGGAAAGGAAAGAGGGATAGAAGAGGAGCGTAAAGTCGGAATGGGGGAAGAAAGAAAAGAAAGGAAAGACAGGAGAAGAGGGAGAGAAGGAGGAAAGGAAGGGAAAGTGAGGGAGAGAAGGACAAAGTGGGGGGAGAGAGGGGAGGAGGGAGACTGAGGGGGAGAATAAGAGGAAGGCAGGAAGTTGAAAGGTAGGTAGAGAGGGGTGCTGAGTTGGGAGGAGAAGGAGGAGGGGGTTATGAAGACAAGATGAGGAGAGGAAGGAAAAGGAAAGAAGGGAGACAGTAAATGAGAAAAAAAGTGGGAGGAGAGGGACTGAGGAAGAGAGTGAGAGGAGGGCATAAGAGGGAAGGGAAGGAGAGAGGTGAGGAAGGAGGGGAGGGAAGGAGAGAAGGTAGGGGGGGGGAGAAAAGAGGGAGGGAAGGTGCCCGGGGCGGAGGTCTGACTGTGGTACTTAGCTTAAATTGAGTCATCCTGCGAGAGAGAAGATTGCCGCTCGGACACTGGCGAAGGCGAGGAGGGAGGCGAGGAAGGGGAGGTTAACAGGGAGGGGAGAGTAGGGGAGGCAGGTTAGAGGTAGGGAAGAGGGGGTGAGGCAGGGAGGGAAAAATATAGAGAGACAGGGAGGATATAGGAGGAGGTACGTGAGAGGCAGGGAAGGGAAGGGGAAGCAGGGATAAAGAGATAGGAAACAGGCAGGGGTGAGGCAGGAAGGGGGCAGGTAAGGCAGGGAGGGGACAGGTGAGGCAGGGAGGGAGAGGGTGAGGTAGGTGAGGCAGACAGAGAGAAGAATCTGGGAAGGAAGGGAGAGAAAAAATGAATGGGAGCAGCAGCGGGACAGAAGAAGACAGAGTTTGGGAGGGGCAAGAGCAGAGAGAAGCTGGTAAGGCAAGGGAGGGAAGCAGAGGGAGGCAGAGTGTAGGTGATGTAGGGATAGGAAAAGCTGGGAAGGCAAGGGAAAGGCAGGAAGAGGTAGAGGAGGTGGGAAGAAGTAGGGAGAAGAAAACCGACAGAAAAGAAAAAGTTGGGAGAAATAGAGAGGACAAGGAAGGGAAGGCAGGGAGCAGGGCGAGGCAAGGAATGAGGGTGGAAGGGACAGAAGGACCTGAGAAGGCAGGGAGGTGGAGGGAAAGGCAGAGAGGAGGAGAAGCGTGGAGAGAAACTGGGAAGGGAGAAGCAGGGAAAGGCAGGGGAAAAGGGAAGAAAAGAAAGGAAGAAAGGAAGAGGCAGGGAGAGGTAGTGAGTGGGAAGGAGAGGTAGAGGAGGCAGAAAGGGAGAGAAGCAGAGAGAGAGATGAAACTGAGGAAGCAACGGAATAGGCAGAAACTGGAAGGAAGGAAAGTGGATAGAAGGACAGGGAAAGGGGGCAAAAATTAGAGAGAGAAGAAGGGAGAGAAAAGTATGAGAAGGTAGGAAAGGGAGAGGCAAGGCAAAGAGGGCAGGGAGGAAAAAGTGTGTGTGTGTGTGTGTGTGTGTGTGTGTGTGTGTGTGTGTGTGTGTGTGTGTGTGTGTACCCTTGCTTTACATATATACACAAACCAAACAGACCTTACAATCCTTTCTAAGCGATCAAACTTTAACATCCAAAGAAAAAAAAAAAGTGACAGCTAAAAATAAAATAATATGGTAGGAGGAGAAGGGAAAGTAAGAAACACGACAAAAAGCTTAGGGGTGGAACATATGACTGGGTACCCAAATCAAGCGCGGAACTGGCACAGGTGATGCGGAGTCTGAGAAGA
>NC_136981.1:6354913-6364913 GCF_032717465.1 Coenobita brevimanus
CTGAGTTTGGACACCACGTTAATTGGGACACACCTGAATTTGGACACCTGGTTAATTGGGACACACACCTGAGTTTGGACACCACGTTAATTGGGACACACCTGAATTTGGACACCTGGTAATTGGGACACACACCTGAGTTAGAACACCAGGTTAATTGGGCCCCTTCGCTTCACTGGACATGTAATTATCCGACCTCGTAAAAAATAGGAACCTTAAGGAAGCAGTTCACCACGGATTATTAGGACACCTGGGTAATTTTGGACAAGGTTAATTTGCGGTATATTCGGACACCAGGTTATGGACGAGACCAGTTTGTGGTATAACAAGATACCCGGTTAATTTTAAACAAGATTATTTTGTGCACTTGGTTAATTTGGAAATCTGGTGAATGACAAATGATATACTTTAATCACCTGATTATATTTAAACGCCTGGTTAATAAGAAGACCTGTAACGTGATTAATTAGAAGCGTTATTCCATTTGGATACCTGGTTAATTAGAGATATAATTTGTACACCTAGTTAATTTGAACACCCGCTTAAATATAACAGGTATATCGTTTGCACACTTGGTTAATTAGACGTTATATAGCCTGAACAACTGGTTAATTAGAGGAGTTATATCATTAAACACCTGGTTAATTTGTACACCTGGATATTAAGAAGTTATATAGCTTGAACACCTGGTTAATTACAAGTTTTATCATTTGAACACTTGGCTTACCTGAAGACCTGGTTATTTGGACACCTGATTGATTAGAAGTTATATCATTTAGACACCTGGTCATTAGGCACACGTGGTTAATTTGGCCACCGAAGGAAGGCCGTCACTCCGATCGGTGCGTTCTAACCACTATGTCACCACGCGCCTTTGAAAGAAAATATCAAGTAGGAAATCATCAGCTCAGGTTTAAAACTTTCACTACTGAGGGACTGAATGAAAATGTTTGATATAGTCCTTTCACCTGAACTTTGTCCAGATTTTCGTCCTTTTGTGCTTATTTCACGTGGCTCAGTGGCAGAAAAAGACAATGGTGAGGGTCTGCATTCTTTCCTAAGCACTTCTTCGTGACTAGCCTCGTATATTCTAGCGTAAAATCTATCGCTACAACTCCTCATTCAAGATGGAGAGATGTCGTTTTTAGGTTAAGAGTAAAGAGAGTACCGGGTATAGCAACAAGAATAAAGATTACGTACTCGGGCAGAATGGGTTAATTTGAACATAAGGTTAACCAGAAAGTTACAGGGTGGAATACTGAATGCCCCTCTTAAGTCATACAATTTTTCATGTGTTCGGGGGCTGCTTATCCAGCGTTAACAGTGTCTATCATACACGATTTAGTCATTTCCTTCTCCCACTGGCACACTTACGCCCACACCAGCAGACTCAGCCTTTCCCGAAACACATCAGCAGATACCACCAGGTGAGTTTCTATACTCACTTTACCCCAGGTTGGCCTAAATTTTTGTTGTTTTCCAGTTTATTTCACACACACATCAGTGGCTCCAGTTGCAATACTACGGCTCTACATCCCTTTCCATTTCGCTTCTTTGTGACTTCCATCATAATCTAGTGCCAGTCACTTGATACACCACATTCAAGACGTAGAAACAGCAATTTTATGCCAAGTTAGAGTAAAAAGAGTATTGCAGAGTGATATTTACAGACCGCCGTCAGATTAAAGAGGTAAGCAATTAGGGGGATTCGCATATTCGGCCTTGTCTGACCGATAATAATAGGCGGTTAATTATTAGGGCATCAGGTGAGGGCGAACGGCCAGGTAATTATCCACTTATATACTTAGACCGTGGAATTATTCAGTTAACAGTAGCGAATAATTGGCGGGCTCTCCTATACCGAGGCTGGATAATAATTGCGCCGTGGAGCCGAGCCTTTCATTTTGCGAACTCGCCAGGAAATATTTGTAAACACTGCCAGACCTGTGTGTACTAGATCATGATGTGTTTTTGTATTTATGTAAGTATGTATGTATGTGTATGTATTAATGGATGTATTTATTCATTCATTTATTTATTCATTTATTTATTTATTCGTTTGAAGGGTGAAAGTTATTTACCACTTCCCCAAGATGACATACTTTTCATTACACCTTTTCCTTGGCGATTTATTTTATTCAACCTTACTATCCCCCTCTGTGTTACATAAACCCTTCCAATATCATCATTCTCCACATAAATAACGTACAGAAGGTTAGTAACCTCAAAAAATCCAAAAATAAATCGCTAAGGAAGTGGTGCTGGGGAGCTTCCTTAACCAACGAGAATACATTCCCTAAAGTATGACCAAAATACGACGCCATTCCAGTAAGGAGGTAAATGCGTAATTTCTTAGCTCCCTAACACTTTTTCCCAAGCGATTTGTTTTGTTTATTATACTATTCTGCGTTAGGTAAATACTTCCAATATCGCCATACTACACATAAAGTACGAAGGATATTAACCACCCATATCCAAAAATAAATCGCTAAGGAAGAAGTCCTAGGGAAATTTCTTAACCGTGGAAAATACAGACCTATCCCATACGCATTAATAAATCGCTAAGGTAGAGGTGTTAGGGAGCTTCCTTAACTTAGAATACAAGCCTATCCCATATCCGAAAGTAAATCGCTAAGGTAGAGGTGTTAGGGAGCTTCCTTAACTAAGAATACAGGCCTATCTCATATAAAAAACTAAATCGCTAAGGAAGAGGTGTTTGGGAGCTTCCTTAACCTAAATGCGACGCCATCCCCGTAAATGCGTAGTGCGTAGTTCCTCCTCTAACTGGGACAGGCACTGATAGGATGGATGGGGGGCGGGAGGGGGGGCGAGGGGGGGAGGGGGAGGACACGTGACCTGGCCCCAACTCTAGGCTTATCTGGACATCGACTGGAATTTTTGAGAGATTTCACTTCCTCACACAAGCCCCTATTTCAAGATTTTGTTTTACTTAGATTTTAATGTTCTTTTCAACACCTTTTTTTTCTTTTTTGATTTTATGACTCCGAATCTCATATTTATTTTATTTTTAGTTATTTTAGATTCAATGACTTTTTAACACTCTGTTTACATATTTATTGATTGATTGATTTATTATATTTCTGAAGCTATTATTTTAGTCTTTCACTACGGTCACGTTTAATGACTCCGGTATTGTTTCTCTCTCTCTCTCTCTCTCTCTCTCGATTCATGGATATTATTACATTATTAAATCTTTCAGGACGATTAATTCTCCTTTATTTACATCTCTCTAGCACCATATTTTTTTAACGATAGATAAAAAGCTAGAAATTTTGCTCACTTAGACATTTAGCTAATTAGAAGTGTTAGATTTGCCCTAATTAACCACAGTAATATTAAAGATTTATTCTACATAAATATCATCTAATTTTAGTCTGAGCAAAATAATCGATACGGCATTGTAGCAAAAGAATTATGGATTTTTTTATATTATTTTGTATGAAGATCTGTACTTTATTTTTTTTATTTTTTTTTTTTTTTAGACGTATGAAGGATGAGGACGCAGGAAGTTTAGGAGAGAGAGAGAGAGAGAGAGAGAGAGAGAGAGAGAGAGAGAGAGAGATTATGAGATACCGTTTCGAACACGGGGGTATTTCTAATGGCTTCTGAGATATGTTTGTTTACCTTTTGGCCTCCCCACCCCACCTCCTCCCCTCTTCCTCTCGTCTCTCTTCACCTACTCTTACCCTCTCCCCCCTCCTCTCTCTCTCTCTCTCTCTCTCTCTCTCTCTCTCTCTCTCTCTCTCTCTCTCTCTCTCTCTCTCTCTTGTTATCCATTATTCTCAACCACATTCACAAGTTCCCTCACTCACTCTTTCACTTCCTCTCTCACGTTGGCTATCTCACATGCACACAATCCCTCGCCCACTCTCACTCACTCATTCTCACACTTTCTTCCCTCACTGGGGCTAAAGAGGGATGCCTTCACGTGGTGGCACTGATATAACCTGTCAGATCCACTAGTTATAAAGCCACCCTCAGCTCCCTCCCTAACCCCTAAATGGAGGTTGATGGACTTCAGGAAGAGGGCAACTTCAGCCTGCAGTCTACTGTGTTTACTTTTTAGTTGAACCTGAGGATACGGTGGGCGGGGGAGAGCCTTCTTCTTTGCTATCCTTGTCTTATTCTAGTAGTTTAGCCACACTCTTCTAGGAGCCGCCAAACGTGGGTCAACTGTAATTATCCTCTCCTCATATGTTTTTATGTTACTACTATAACCACTGCGACTCCTCCTCCTCCTCCTCCTCCTCCTCCTGCTACTACTACTACTACTATTACAACTATTACTCCTCTTCCTCCTCCTCCTCCTCCTCTTGCCCCTGCTCCTCACTCATTCACTCACTCCCACTGACTGGTACTCATTCACTGTCTCTTACTCACACATTTCCCAACTTATTTTCTCTCACATCATCCCTCGCTGGCTCACTTTCACCCTTTCACACATCCAGTCATTCACTCTCTTACTCTCATACATGCCCACATTCATTCACTCATTCACATTCATTCGCTCATTCACATTCATTCACTCATTCACATTCATTCACTCATTCACATTCATTCACTCATTCACATTCATTCACTCATTCGCGTTCTTTCACTCACTCTCACCCATTTACCCACTCATTCTCATAGAGTCCCTCATTCACTCTCACTCACTCTCACACATTCCCTCGCTCACTCTCTCTCACTGGCTCACTTTCACACTCACTCTACTACGCCACTAATGAGGCGTAATTAAGAACGTTAAGTGTGTCTCAGGTAAGGGGGGAAGGGGGGAGGGAAGAATGTGAGATAAAGAGATAGGGAGGCTGGGGAGGGAGGGGGAGAAAGGAAAGGGGATGGTATGAGAGAGAGAGAGAGAGAGAGAGAGAGAGAGAGAGAGAGAGAGGGGGAGAGAGAGAGAGAGAGAGAGAGAGAAAGGAAAAATCAGAGAGGATGAAGGAACGGAGATAGCATATATAAATTCAGAGAGAGAGAGAGAGAAGGAGAGAGAGAGAGCGGAGGGGGAGGGGGCAGGACAGTAATGAGGTGAGGACAGTACCCAAGAGAAATGCCAGTGATTAATGATGTCCAATCCAGGAACTGGGGAGAGAGAGAGGAGAGAAAATAAAGATAGCAGGACCCAGCACTGAATCTTGCATTACACCACGTAATTCTATTCTTAATTAGGCGTAAAATTTTTCTCTCTTCGTCTTAAATGTTGAGATAAAGGAAGACTGACGCTAGAATATGGTGCTAGTCACGAAGAAGTGCTGTGGGGATTAACTTTTTCCGACACTGTACTACGAGAAATAAGCTGCAAACGGAAGAACTTTCTCTCCCTTTCTCTCTCTCTCTCTCTCTCTCTCTCTCTCTCTCTCTCTCTCTCTCTTGTACTCACATACTTCCTCTCTCACGTTCTTCCAGTTACTCTCCAACTCACTCACTTTCTCCCATTCCTTCATGTCATCACGCATTCCCTCACTCACTCTCTTACAGTCACTCACTCACTCACTCACACCCTACCATTCTTTCTCTCTCATATATTCCCTTGCTCACTCTTTCGTCCGCTAATCTGTTGACTCTGATACACACTCCTATTCTGTGTTTACTTCTGTACATTTTCTTACTTTCTTTCGTGTCCAATAGATTCAGTAAGAATGTTGTCGGGTCATTTAGCATATTATTATTTTAAGCTACATGATTTTTGTCTCTCTAGTGGTGAAGCTTTTGTGGGGAGCTTTATCAGACGCTTTTTGGAAACTGGGGGAGAGTATGTGAGCTTCTCTAGTGTGGGAGGGACTGGGGAGATAGGAGGTGGGGAGAGAATGAAGGTGAAAGAGAGAGGGGAGAGGTGGAAAGCGGAGAAAGGATTAAAGAAAGAAGGGAGATAGGAAGGAGGAAAAAAGAGAATGAAAAGAGGGAGGGATACAGATTGATAGAAGAGGGAAGCAGCTGGATGATAAGCAGGTGGTGAAACAGGTGGATAGTGAGGCAGGTGGATGGTGAGGCAGGTGGACAGTGAGACAGGTGGATAGTTAGACAGATGGATAGTTAGGCAAATGGATATTGAGGCAGGTGGATATTTAGACAGGTGGATAGGCAGGTGGATTGTGAGGCAGGTGGATAATGTGGCAGTTGTTTATGTAGGCAAGTAGCAATACGAGATGAGGCAGGGTAGTGAAGAGTGTAAACCAGGGAGAGTCACCCATTTAGCAAAGTATACGGTGAGGCAGGCAAGGAAGGACAGGTGGAGAGGCAGAATGAGGTAGGTACTTAGTGAGCAAGGCAAGGTGAGAAACATAGAGAGGATGGGTGGTGAAGTAAGTAGAGAAAAATAGGTAAAGATTAGAGTGAACGAACGTGAGGCAAGGTAGGGAAGAGTGGGGCTGGGTTAGGTTGGTGAGGTATTCGGGGTTAGGCAGGATAAGGTAGACTGTAAAGCAAATGGCAAGGTAGAGAGTGAGGCAGCTACGAGTACGGCAGGGTGAGGCAGGTAGGCAGTGATTCAGGTTGAGGCAGGTGAGGCAGGATGAGGCATGTTCGCAGTGAGCATGGCAGGGTGAGGCAGGTAGGCAGTGATTCAGGTTGAGCAGATGAGGCAGGGATTCAGGTTGAGCAGATGAGGCAGGGTGAGGCATGTTCATAGGGAGCGAGGCAGGATGAGGCAGGTGGGTAGTGATTCAGGTTGAGGCAGGTGAGGCAGGATGAGGCATGTTCGCAGTGAGCAAGGCAGGGTGAGGCAGGTAGGCAGTGATGCAGGTTGAGCAGATGAGGCAGGGTGAGGCATGTTCATAGAGAGCGAGGCAGGGTGAGGCAGTTAGGTGGTGACGCAGGTGAGGCAGGTAGTGAGGCAGGTATAGGGCCGCCTGCCTGCCTGCCTCACACAGCTGTAGAATGATGGCGGGTCTGATCAGCCATCCATCTTAATGACGTGTGTTTAAGCCTCGGGCAGGAGGAGGGGGAGGGGAGGAGAGGGGCGAGGAGCAGGGGGAAGGGGCAGAGGGGAGATGGAGGTGATGAAGGATGGAGTGGGGGAGGGGAGGTAGGAGGGGGATGTGGTGTGAGAGAGGGGAGGGAAGGGAGGGGTAGGAATTTAGTTAGGTGGTGACAGAATTGGAGGGGAAGGTGTAAGGGAAATGAGGGGTTGGGGATGAAGAGAGTCGGGCAGGCTGGAGGTGGGGGTGATGAAGGATTGGGTGGGGGACGGGCAGGGAGAAGAAAGAGGCTGTAGAGGGGACGGGGAGTTTTAGAGGCAGTGAGGGATGAGATGGGGTAGGGGAAGAAGGAGGGGGATGTGGGGAATGGGGAGAGGATAAAGGGGAGGAGTAGGAGGGGGAAAGAATTTGGGTAAGTGGTGACAGAACTGGAGAGGAAGGCGTAAAGAAAATAAAGGGATGGGGGTGGGATGAAAAGGGTCGGGGAAGCTGGTGAAGGAGGTGAAGGACAAGGTAAGGGAGGAGATGGGAGAGGGGAGAGGATGGAAGGGATCGGGGGGTGATGGATGGGGGTAAGGGATGGGATGGGGAGGGGAGGAAGAAGGAGAGGATGTGGGCTGTGGGGAGGGGGCAGGATAGGGGAAGGTATTTAGGTGGTGAAAAAGAAGAAGGAAAGGTGTAAGTAAGAGGAGGGGAAGATTGGGAGTGGGGGAGGAAGAGAGGATAGTTAAGGAAGTGACGAAGGACGGGGTGGTGGAGGGGAGGGGAGGGGAGGGGAGAGAGAAGTGGTAAGTGAGAGGGGAGGGGATCTGAAGGGGTGATGACAGGGCTGCAGAAGGTGTGAGGGAGGAAGAGAAAAGAGGGATAGAGGAGGAGAGGAAGAGAAGGGGGAAAGAAGAGGGAAGGGGAGAAGGGAAAGGCAGGGAAAGCAAAGAGGAAAGGCAGAAGGAGGAAGAGGAGGGGTAAGGGAGAGAAAAGAAGGGAGGAGGGAGAGGAAATGATGTAATAAGTGGGAGAGGGATACGAGGGAACAAGGAGTGAAGAAATAAGGGGGAGGGGAATTGAGAGAGAGAGAGAGAGAGAGAGAGAAACAGAAGTCAAACATATCTAACAATTACCCTGAGACAAGCTTATCCATTTTTCTCTTGCTAATTTCAGACGATTTTGCTCAACTGAAGGAATTCTTAATAGTGCAAAGGGAGAAAAAAAAAAATCTATTAACCCTTTCGCCCCCACGGATGAAATTAACCAGACGATTTTATCCAGCTGAGAGAATTCCTACTACCTGAGAGAGACGACAAACCCTCCTATTTTCTAATTCTGGTACTCTACTCCCGCGAAAGCCAGACGATTTTCCTCAGCTAAGTGGGTCCTAGAAGCCTGAGAGTGTTAACTGGGGAAGGGACTATTGGACACTAACCTCCTTATCTGCTATTTTTCCTTTTGTATTTTTCCTGTGAGATTTTAACGTAGTGCAAAAGCAACAACAACGGCAACAGTAATAAGAATGGCAATAATAATAACAATAGTAATACTAATAATAATAATAATAATAATAATAATAATAATAATAATAATAATAACAATAATAATAATAATAATAATAATAATAATAATAATAATAATGATAAAGTGAAGATGGAAAAATGAGACTAGCAGTGACTGTGAATGAGACAGAAGGAAGAATGAGAGATAGATAGATAGATAGATAGAGATAGAGAGAGAGAGAGAGAGAGAGAGAGAGAGAGAGAATGACCGCTACCAAGAATAGTTTTGTGGAAGTGCTGCACTAATGAACAACTGGTCGGCGGGTCCAGTCTGAATACATTATAGGGAGGGGGATGGAGGACGTGAGGGAGGGGGAGAGAAGGAGAGGAGGGGGAGGGGAGGGGGAGAGGAAGGGAGAAGGAAATGGAAAGAAAGGGAGAGAAAGGGAGGAAGGGAGAGAAGGGGAGGAATGGAGAAAGAAGGGGAGGAAGGTGAAAGTAGGGGAGGAAGGGAAAGAGATGAGGAAGAAGGGAGACATAAGAGGAGGAAGAGAGAAGGAGAGAGGGGGAAGGAGAGAGAAGGAAGAGAGATGGAGAGAGGGGGAGGGAGAGAGAAGGAAGGAAAGATGGCAAGGTGAGGACGATAGGGGGAGAGGAGGGGAATTGGAAGTGAGGGGGAAGAGGAGGAGGGGAAGAATGAAATGATACCTGGAGAAAGAGAGGTGAGAGAAAGGAGGGGCAGATGAGGGAAGGGAATGGGGGACGGCAGAGGGAAGGGAGGATAGGGGGAGGGTGAGGGGGGATGGGAAGGGAAGTGGGTAGGATAGACTGAGAATAAATTGAAATACTTCTCGAGTGAGGAACTACGAGGCGGAGTAGGATATGCAGAGGGGGGGAAGGAGGGGTAGAGAGGGAGGGAAGAAGGAAGGATAGGTGACAGGGTGAGAGGTGAGAGAGGGAGGGGAGGGGAGGGGTGGAGATTATATTTAGAGGAGAGAGGGAAGGTGATAGGAAGGGGGAGGGGGAAGGATAGATGAGAGGGTGAGAGGTTTGAGTGATAGAAGGAGGGAGGTGAGGGCAAGGAAGAGAGACGGGGGGGAAGAGGGAAAGAGGGGAAAGGGGACAGAGGAGAAGGAAAGGGGAAGCTATATGTCAGGGTAAGAGTGGAGGGGAAAGAAGAGGAAAGAAGCGGGGAAGGGAAAGTGAGGCAAGTTGATATAATAGGTAGGGAAAGGCAAGGAGTGAATTCGTAAGAGAGATCGAAGGTGAGTGGAAGGGGTCAAGGAAGGAGGGAAGGAGAGAGGAGGAATTATAAGTGGAGGGAAGGGAGGAGGGGGAGGGGGAGGGGAGAGGGGATGAAGGGGAACAGAGGGAAGGAGAACACATCAAGACAGACAGACAGAGAAACAGTCGGAGAGATACATGTTACGATATCTGGATCAGTCTTTAATCAGTCTCACACATACATAAAGTCTTAATGACACTCAGACATGACACCCACCTGGCACACACACACACACACACACACACACACACACACACACACACACAAACACAGCTCACAAGGAAGTATTT
>NC_136981.1:6372413-6374913 GCF_032717465.1 Coenobita brevimanus
GGGAGGGAGGGAGAGAAGGGGGGGATTCAAAACAATATTAACCCTTCAGTGCGAGAGGCATCTGTTAATACTTTATACCTGCTTCCTCAAGATTATTTAATTCAACACCTGGATGATCTTTCGCCCTGGAGAGGTTAATGAAAGTTGTGTTTAACCCCTCCAGTCCCACATGTCTCTCTTGAGCTGAATAAAATCGTCTGAAGGTGGCAAGAATAAAGGGATTTACTGATATATTTTTATGAGTCATAGGAGCCTAAGTGCTAATACAGGTAACATTAACCGTGTCATGATCGGGGGAACTCTAGTACTATTATCTAGCTAACGCCAGACGATTTTATTCAGCTGAGAGTGAGGCCCGAGAGAATTGCTCCACCCTCACCTTCACCCTCACCCCTCACACATCCTCCCTCACCCCTCACACACCCTTCCTCACCCCTTACACACTCACACACCCCTCACCCTCAGCCCCACCTCCACGCCACAACGCCTCTCCTAACGAAGGGGTTTAGCTAGCCGTTGTCACCCCATCACTGTGTTATCTAGAACGCCACAACACACCTTAACACACCCTCACCCCCACCCTTACCCCCACGCCTCTCCACCATCACATTTGCACACAGATGGGCCCCAGCTCTTTACCTCGACGCAGATTAAACCTAGAGACAAGAGTACAAGCTGTTCAACACACACACACACACACACACACACACACACACACACACACACACACACACTCACACTCACTCACTCACTTCAAACCTCACCTTGTTGTAGACCTCACTGCATATCAATTACCACTCAGAATTCTTTTACACGTTCTCCCTCACCACAACAAGACGTGTACGTGTTGCAAAGGTCAACTTGCAACGTATGACACTGAGGGCAGGCGTACCATACAATTTCAAGCCACGTTTTATGGATCTTGAAAGGCAATTGCTTTTGAGGACCGAGGAGCATCTTTTTCTATCAGTGGAGAAGCTACTCACACGGGTTAAGTTTTGGAAGGAATTTGGAGTGTAGGTCGGGAAGGAACTTGTGTATATTTAGTACTGCAGCTATCATACGAGACAGATAAATAAGATAGATAGACAGGTAGATAAGGGGGGAGAGAGAGAGAGAGAGAGATTAAAACATGAAATTACATACCGCTGCACCCTCATAACTATTCTCCCTCTGATAGGATCGAACCCAGATCAGGAAGACAGTTAGGCGTACACGCTACCAACCCGACCAGCGGAGGCTCCCACAGCATCAGTACAGTCTAAGATTAGCACATCATTACAGGTCAGAATACTAAACACCCCATCACACGGGTACTCCATCACAGATAAGGCTTAACACATCATCACCACACCACACCAGAAAAAGTAACACACACACACACACACACACACACATCAATCATACTTGAACACCCCTCCAGCACACCACATATCCCATCATCACCAGCATATCACCTCATTTCATCACCAAAACACACATCACAGTTCACACCTCAGCACCATTCCGCCACCAAACAGGGCATTTCAGCATCACTACAATGCCATTCAATTTCGCAGTACTAGAGCATAAAGGCCACTCTCCCTCCCTCCCTCCGTCTCTCTCTCTCTCTCTCTCATGCCAAAAACAGAATAACATAACTACAATATGCAATAATATATCGCTAAGAAGAGGTGCTACGAAATAAAAGGTTCATGCTGAAAATAGTATAATAAAAGCATAATATGAAAAAAATAAATAAATCTCTTAGGAACAGGTGACACGTATAGGAACGAAGCTCCCCCATTGCCAGTTACTCTTAAGGAGGGCTCGAGCTCAATAATAACTTTCATTGACCATACCAACCTAATAATAACTCCTTTCAACACGCCTCCAACCACAACAATCGCCTCTAATTATAATCCACTTGATTTATGAAGAGGCTGGGGCGTTTAGATAGTAGAAGGAGGGGGTGGGAGGACTGCAGATAAAGGAAGAAGGAAAGAAGGAAGAAAGAAAGAAGGAAGGAAGGAAGGAAGAAAGTAGGATTTATTTAGTTGTTTTATTTCGATCTTCAGAGCTCAGAGTTGATTAGTTTCTGCAAAGAGGTGATTATAAGGATTAATGCAGGATGGGAGGAAGGGAGAAGAGGGCGAGGGGAGGCAGAGGTGAAAGGTTGGGGAGGAAAAGTGGAAAAATAGGGAGGATTATATGGGCAGTGGTGGTAGTGGTAGTAGTTGTAGTAGTAGTAGTAGTAGTAGTTTCAACCCCAGGCTCATCTGAACGTGAACTCGGTGGACTTCGGCTGAAATTGCCCTTATTTGCAATCCTCCGTTCTCCCCTCGGGGGATAGGGAGGGGATTGAGGGACGTTTTTATAGCCTGGTAGCTCCACCCCCCAGTCATATCAGTGCTACCACGTGAAGGCGTCCCTCTCCAGCATCACTGGATGAGTCAAGAAGAGTGAAGAAGGATGGGACACACAGACAGACAGACCATTGACTGGAGGGTGGGTGGGCCGG
>NC_136981.1:6379913-6389913 GCF_032717465.1 Coenobita brevimanus
TGGTAGCAGTAGTAGTAGTAGCAGCGGTAATAGTAGTAGTAGTAGTAACTGTGGTGATGGTGGTGGACAATAGCATTTGTACCCCCAGGTTTATCTGACTCTGAACCCTATGGAGTGCAGCATAAAACTGCCCCTCTCCCACAGTCCAGCATCCTCCTTTCGAGGGATAATAAGGGAAATAAGGGGTGTTTGTATAACTATGCAATGAAACTGCATGGTAATATCAGTGCCACCACATGGAGGCGTCCCTCTTCGGCACCGGTGAACGGGTAAGTGAAGACTATAATACACGCCCTCCAGTGAAGTAAATAAATAAATGTAGATAGATGGATAGATAGATAAATAGATAGATAGATAAATAGATATTATAAATAAAAAATAAAACATCTCTCATCAGCAGAACAAAACAGTGTGGCATGAACAAGATTAAAATGAAAAGTCTTGGAATGAAAGGGGTTAACATTCAGCGTGACACAAATGACTCGTGAAAATAAGTGGGCTGGTGACACTGGTAGCGATATGATGCGACCAAGGTGGGCGGTACTGTGGCTGGTGAGTGCATCTGAAGCAGCGTAGCACCTCTTTCGTAAGCTATTCAAACTGTCTATTCACCTCAACATTTTATTGTATAGCATTTATATGGTTTAACTTGAACAGAACATTAATGGTATATATGATGATACTGAGAAGTCATCCGCGAAGTAAATCGCTAAGGAAAAGATTACGAAATTTCCAAAACAGCGGGGCGTATGGGTGGCTAGGCGGGTTAGTGCGCATTAACACACACACACACACACACACACACACACACACACACACACACACACACTGGCCATTATGCGGGATAACCTGACGCCTGGATGTTGAGACGGGCTAGTTCCCAGGGGAGGACGTGACAAGCCGCTTTGTGAGACGGCCCATGTGTTTGTTGACAGTGGGAGGCGGACGTGGAGCGGCCGGCAGAGGGCGCTGACGGAGGAGATGGAGGCTTCTTAGTAGAACTGAGAGAGAGAGAGAGAGAGAGGAGGGGGGGATCCTCATAACGAGATATGGAATTATTGATACGTTTGTTTATCCAGGTCTCAGGAAGGGAACTAAGTGGATGGTTCTTTTTCGCGAAGGAGGATTTGTTTATATAGAGATAACAGTGATTTGGGCCTGAGGAAGAGCATGAGAGGCCAGTATTGTACTTTCATGAACAATTAGGGTCTGAGGAGGAGAGAGCGGTATTGTACTTTAGAGAGCGATGAGGGTTTGAGGAGGAGCAGAAGAGAGAGGTAATGTAGTATGGAGAATTAGTGCCCGTGGAGGAACATAAGAAGGGGACATTGTAGTTTCCTGAAGGGTTTGACGAACACAAGAGAGGAAGGCATCGTAGCTAAAACTTTTCTACCCAGTTAAGCAGCTAAAATTTTCTACCCAGATACGCGGCTAAATCCCAGTTACGTAGCTAAATCCTTTCGGCCCAGATACGTATTTCTCCCCCTTTAATCTCCTTATTTATGGTCGAATTTTATCAACATTTGGAGTGATATTTTTCACACTGGAGGAGTAAGAAATATCCCTCCTTGACGCCTTGGAAATATTAGGTCTCCCCGAATATGAATAAAATCGTCTGGTAGTGGAAAAAAGAAAAAATTTAAAAGTACATCATTGTGGTGAAGGGAAAATAGACATCTCCTTAACCTTTTCAATCCAGTGATGTGTTTTGCAGTCTACTCTTGCTACCTCCAGATTTTTTTTTTTTTTTTTTTTTTTTTTTGAGTTTTGGAGAGGTTTCCGAACTGAAGGGGTTTGATTTAGCCTCCATTTACTCTTTCATTACTAAAGTTTTTTTTTTTTTTTAATCTGACGGATACGCTCAAAGCTTGAAGTAGAAGGAGGAGGAGGAGGAGGAGGTGGAGGAAAAGAAGAAGAGAAGAGGAGGAGCAGAAGGAGCAGCAAGAGCATGAGGAAGAGAAGGAGGAGAAGGAGAAATAAAAGGAAAAGAAGAGAAGGAGGAAGAGGAGGAGCAGGAAAAGGAGCAGAAGCACAAGGAGAAGAAGAAGAAGACGAAAACGAAGAGGAAAAAGATATAGAAAAAGAAGAAGATTAAAGTTATCACGTACGCGATCTTTTGAGGGCAGGTTTTTTGGTGCAACCGGCTACAAACCGTGGGATATTAAGTAGGAGTTGTGTCATAAGGATGCTGCCGTGAATGGTAGTGGTTATGGTAATGGCTTGTTCCTGGGGGGCTAGTCTTATACATGGCGGACTTTCTACACTCTTGGTGGGAGGGGTGTATTGTTTGGGTATTCTGTTTAAAAAGGGAGAGGTGTGTCGTTTGGGTGTAGTGTTTAGAAAGAGAAGAGTGTATTGTAGGAGTGTTCTGTTTATAAAGCGATGAGTGAATTGTCTGAGAGTTCAATTTAAAAAGGGATTGAATATTCAGTAGTTGCCTTGTACATATATTTTTTTAATTGTGATCACTTGCTTCGAACTTGCCCTTGGGTCTGCTGGTCTATTTAAAGCTAGGTTAATATTCAATGCGTTGTTCTCCTTAAAGGTAGATCAATATTCAATACTTGACTTGTTTACAGGATGGTTTATGTAATGTGTAGTGACGCCTTTATATATATTTTTATTTATAGGCCTATATTTAGTTTTTCCTGCCTCCAGACCACTTCGTAAAAGTTAGGGGAGATCCCTAGAAATGGAGGGATTTACGAATAATGTATCTATGGTCTTCAAAGCTAAATAAAATCGTCTGGTTCAAGAAGAATTAAATGCAAAACAGGTCACTGAATTGAAGGGATTAATCTCCAGTCGACATCATGAGATATATCTATCGTATAGGATACTGTCGGACTCCTCTTGCAGTTTTTTTTTTCTTTTTTTCATTTTCGTTTGCATAGTCAAGGATAAAAGTTCGTCTACCATCCCACTGAGTCTGCATCACATTTAGGACATGTCACCCTCTTTTTCCTCCCTGACCTTTCATTCTAACGTGCTTCATCTATGGGCAGAGAAAGCTTAGGAAGATTAACCAAAAGGCTATACTCCTATGGTCATTGGTACCTTTACTCTCTCGAAACTAAGATGAAATGAGTGAGGTGATGGTGACAATATTGATGATAATGATGGAGATGTTAATGGTGGGGGTGGTGGTGGTGGTGAGAGGGTGATGTTTGCGATGGTGGTGGTTGTGATAGTGTTAGTGGTAATAATGATGGTAATGATAGAAATGTTAATGGTGATGGCAATGGCAATGTTAGTGGTGATAACAGTGATAATGATGAGGGTGTTAGTTACGATGGTGATGGTGGTGATGATGGTGGTGATGGTGGTGGTGGTGTAGGGTAGCTGGGTCAGACTGTTTACCAGCGTGGTGGAGGGCCTGGCGTACGGTATACAAAAGCTTCACCACTCCACCTAAACACTACTGCCCTGTAAACATTTCCTTCGTGCGCTGCGAGAGAGAGAGAGAGAGAGAGAGAGAGAGAGAGAGAATGATGATGATGATTACGATGGTGAAAATGATGATGATGCCTTAGATTTCCCTATTTCATCTCAGCATGGAAAGTAAAGGTAACTTCACTCGTCACAACATTACTATTATGACTATCACCACTCGTATTATCACCACTACTATAACAACCAACCAACACATACTACCCATACCATCATCACACCACAGCTACTATCATCACTACTGCCATGACTGTCACCACACAGAATACCCATACCCTCAAAACACCATTGCTTATATCACTGTCACTATTACTATCTCTACCCTCACCATTACTATCAAAACTGTCCCCATTACTATCCAGACTATCACCATTACCATTACTATTATCACCAGGGAATACTACTCGTGCCCTTATCACATCATAACGATCCGGATTAACACCATTTCACCACTACTATTGTTCTTTCACCCCAACTTTGTCCAGATTTTCGTCCTTTTGTAGCTTATTTCACATAGCTGAGTGGCAGAATAACCATACTACGGCTCTACATTTTTTCTGTTGCACTTCTTCGTGACTAGCGTATCAGTCTGATGCTACATTTTGGCATTCAGCACGGAGAGATGGTAGTTTTAGGTCATTACAGTAAGAGAATATACCTTGACCATCACGATTTAGTCACCACTTGGTTGTAGGTGGTGGCGACCATCATCCACTCACTTGTTGTAATGCTGCCTACTTGTTCCTTCATCTTTATCATTCTTTTTTTGTGTTTGTTCTCCTCTCTTCCCATTTTCCCACCGTCTCTTTCACTTTTTATAATTCTTTTCACTTCAGGGGACCCTACAATGAGTGACAAACATAATCGTTTCTTGTAACGCAGAAAACCATTTACAACGCTGAGTGGTAACCATATAACCAAGGAATGGGGTGATGTGGAGCCTACTATTGTGCCACTACTAACTGAGTGGAGAGATGCAAATGCGGCATCCACCTTGGAGCTAACCCACCACACTGTTTCCCACGCCTTTCCGCGACGAGGAGCTGTCCGTCGCAAAAGAACATCTGTTTACTGCACGGGACGGCCCTGCAGGAGAGGTTGCTTGCCGCGGCTGATGGATCTGATCGGCGAGACAGACCCTGGCAACAACAACTATCACCACCCCTATCACAGCACAAACCACCACCACGACTATCACCACACGTCATCACCAGCAGACGACGCAGCACTAATCGCCGGGGAGCAGACAACACGGGTACACCAACTGTCATCCTCTCGCTACAGCAGACCAAGCAGACGCACACATTCAGGCACAGGCACACGACATCACACACACACACACACACACACACACACACACACACACACACACACACACACACACACACACACACACACACACACACCTCCAGTTTTTTAAATGCAATGTGTAGAGGCTTTTAGAAAAGAACGATTCTTGGATTTGACGTGTGTGTGTGTGTGTGTGTGTGTGTGTGTGTGTGTGTGTGTGTGTGTGTGTGTGTGTGTGTGTGTGTGTGTTCAATTTTCTTCGAGGAATAAGTTTAGAAGGCTGAGTTTTTTTTTTTTTTTTAGTTTCTCTCTTCCCTTTTCTCATATATCCATACTCTCTTTCTACTCCTCTTCCTGCCTCCACCCTCCCTCTTTCCTTCACTACTTCCCTCTTTCTTCCTTTTCTTCCTTCCTTCCTCTTCTCATTCATCCTCTTTCGCCCTGCTGTCTCTCCCATCCCGTCCTCCACTCTGCTCTGTCATCACTTTCTCTCTCTCTCTCTCTCTCTCTCTCTCTCTCTCTCTCCCTACCTACCTACCTACCTACCTACCCACCCCCTCCCTACCTTCCCTTCTCTCCACACTGCTCCTTCCTTACCTACCCCTCCTCCCTCTACAGGCTTCCAACCAAAGGAGAAGCAGCTATTGAAATGCGTGTAGTTGCTAAGGACTGCAGTTAGAACGTTACTTAGCAGGGTTGGCAAGTGGTGTGGGTGGGGGAAGTTGTGGGGGAGGGGGTAATGGACTGGTTAAGTAGGGTGAAGTTAGGTTAAGTTAGGTTGGGCTGAAGTTACTTTTAGTTGGGTTGTTGTGGTGTGTGTGGTTAGTAGAAGGGAATGTGTGAGAGAGCTAGTAAGATTATAGGTGTGTGTGTGTGTGTGTGTGTGTGTGTGTGTGTGTGTGTGCGTGTGTGAAAGTGAAGGAGAGAGAGAACATTTTTTAATCCTCTAACAACGCATGGTTTATCCCTTCTGAAGATTTTCAAGTGCTTATTGTGAGAATGAAATATCTAAACATGAGCATCAATGTGAAAAGTTAAAGAAATACATATCAGTGAAAGCAGAACAGTAATGAGGAAGAAAAGCATTAGGGGACGCGCAAGAACAGCTCAGCAAGTACAGAGACGCAGGAAAGTGTCAGCATTAGAGAGAAGCAGGAAAGTTTCAGCATAAGCAGTAGTTCCACATCCATGTCCTCGTTGGTATAAATAGTTGCATAGTAATACGTGTATCTTTATGTGCTATATACTCGGCATACTACCTCTCTCTCTCTCTCTCTCTCTCTCTCTGGAGAACATCAAGTTTTTCACCTGGCTTTGTCTTTTTTCAATATCACACCCTTTGTATCCTCATATATTTTATTGATATGTTTTTAGTGTCAACTTTGTTTGCAATAATAACATACAAAATGCTAAGATGTAGTGAGCAAGATAAGTCACTGAGAATGACGCGTTACGAATCTCTTAAACCACTGAGAATACGGCAGTTACCAAGCTACGCTGGAGGACGAGACGGAGGCCGGAACCCTTGAGTGGAAGTAGCTATAGAAACATAGAAAGACGGGATCGAGTTAGAGGAAACAGAGGATCAACCAATGTCAATAAAAACTTACAAAAGGACACAAGGAGAAAATAATAATTACTGATATTTTCTTCATTTTTAGATGGCGTTATTCAGCATCTAATCATGAATCCTTTACTCCAACACTGGGTCACTGAACGCTCCAGTCACTTAGCAATGTTTAGTTAAATTTATAGAGGTGGGAACTGCACATACCAGGGCAGGATACAGTTAGCAGGAGCAGAGGTGAAATAAATGAACAGCAGAAAAGCAGTAGCACGCGGTAGGCAGGATACAATTAGCAGAAGGAGAGGCGCCATTAACGAACAGCAGATGTGGCAGTAAGAAGCAGAGGAAGCACACAAAGAGGGCGACGAGAGGCGGGAGAACGAAGTGCAAGGCCAGGCTGCTGAGGTGGCGTAGAGCACAAGCCTTCATGACACACCACACCCACACACACGCACACGCACTGGCACTTTTAAATTGAAAAAAACACTCCTATAGGATGTTGATGAGATGGGTGAATGACAGGAGATAGTACGCCAGATCAGAGCATGACACTGCAAGGCAAGGCAAAAAAAAGATGAGAAAGGGCAGGGCAGGGCAGGGCTGAGCAGGGCAGGGCAAGACAGGGAAAGGCAGAGCAGGGCAGGGCAGGACGAAGCAGGGCAGGGCAGGACGGAGCAGGATAGGGCTGAACAAAAAAGAGCAAGGCAGGACAAGTGAATATACTGTAAAGAGAAGGACATGAGAGCAGCAATGCATGAGTGTAGCAGGAGCAGTAGGAGTTAGTATTGACCGTATCATCAAAAGAGAGTGCACAATTATGGAGGAGAGCCCTTAATTAACGACAGCCAGTTCTTGTTAATTCCACTCTGTCCCTAGAAAATTATCTACACTGTTCGTTTTACTTCCAGGTCCCTATTTGTTGTGCTGGGTGAAGAGGGACAGTGGGGAGACAAACGGTGCCATGAAGAGGTAGTGGTTGCTTGTTGGGGAACCCGAGGACTAGTTGGAGGTGTTTGGTTTATTACTCGCGAAATTTTAGCTTTTCTCTGTCTGTTTATTTATCTGTATATCTGTCTGTCTTTCTGTCTGTCTATTTAACTCTATAGCTGTCTGTTTATCTATCAATCTATCTTTCTATCTTTTTATTTATCTTTCTATCTATCTGTCTGTCCGTCTGTCTGTCTGTCTATCTGTCTGTCTACAACAAGACCCCTTAACCATAGAGAGGATGGCCACAGAAAATTTGCCTCCTTGTCACCTATCCTCTGACCCGAGGCTGCCGCTCTTCCAGCTCGCACCACCCGCTCTAATATACCTCTCCAGTCCATCCTTCCACCTATTCCTCGGTCTTCCCCTCTTAGGCTAAGTTGTTTATAAAAATTACTTGTTAAATTTTTCATCGCCTTTCAACACACCAACCAGAGACTTCATAACCAATTAACTGCCAGATCAATTACCAAAGTGCAATGATACGAAAAACAGAGTCATTTCTGAGAACATTTAAGTGCTCTGGTGACTTGTTTATCTTGTATATTAAAATCCTTGACAGACACGAACCCTGGACCATCGGCAGGAGGTCCAGATTTTAGTGAATGACAAAGGTATTAAATCTCTGGAGTTCGTTTGACACCCTTAGCTATGTCGTATTTTGTCACCTGTATCGGACCACTAGAATTTTCCCAATCATGAAACGGTAAAATGTGAAAATATTAACACTCTCAGGCTCCTATGACTTACTCTCAGCCCAATGAAATCATCTGGGGTTAACTGCAACAGAATCCTAGACCTGAGAGGGTCATTTCGTGCCTCTCAAGCTCCTACATGCCGGCGTCAGTTACAATAAATAAATAAATACATAAATAAATAAAGTCTTAGTGAGTCAGTATCTTTTGTTAGCCTTTTCATCCACAAGACGCTTTTTTTTTTTCTTTTTTTTTTTTTTTTTGGTTAACAGTATGGAGAAGTATTTATACTCGTGCACGCAATTTCCTCCCATGGTTTCCTCAGCTAAATAAAATAGCCTAACAGCAGCAAAAATAATACACTGATGGGTGTTGTAGCAGCTCAGGGGTTTAAAGGCGATCTAGAATACTGGAAAAACATAGAGTATCACTGACTATCAAGGAATCCAAGCCGAAGCCGTCCTTAATATTTTATAGGTAAGATATGTATTACAGATTATTACAACTTTCTCCTTATAGTTAAAGTCCGTTTTCGCCTGATGGAACTGAGCGAACCCCACAACTCTCAATTTTTTGCATAAAAAAAATAGCAAGAGAGAGAGTAAAAAAGACAGACGACTTATTTCTCCAAACACCTATAGTAACTTTTTTTTTACCTGACAGAATCGAACCACTACAACACATGTCGACTTTTGAAAAACATTAAAAAACAGCACAGTAAAAGAACATAAAGACTTACGAGACTTAATGCATCAACAAGGACTTATTATATCACTGACCTCCACTGCTGCTCATTTGTTTACAGTGCATACAACAGTCAGCTAATTCTTCCCCTCCACTTACATCACCTGGGTCCTTAAGCATAGCATCTATTGGCCTTAAGTTGTGTATCAGATTACTTATTTAAACATTTATCGTCGAGCTACTTAGCAATTCACAACGATGCAAGTATGTAAGGTGTTTGTTTTATGATTTTGCTTCTCTTCATGGTGCTGGAGAGGAACGCCTTCGTGTGGTGGCACCGATATAGCGAGGTAGTTCAATGGCCTGGTTATACAAGCATCTCTCAACTACTCCCCTATCCCCCAAAAGGATGATGGTGGACTGTAGCTCACCTTACGCCTGCAGTCCACAGAGTTCATGTTGCAAATGAACCTGCGACTAAAACAACAACAGCTACTGCTAGTACTACTACTGGTACTACTACTACTGCTACAACTACTACTACTACTAATAATAATAATAATAATAATAATAATAATAATAATACAAACATTTACTCATATAACTAGCAAAGGCTTCACAAACAAATAACTATGTAAAGTTGTTTGTTTATAGTATTATCTTTTCTCATACCAAACACTTCACAACCATACCAGCAAGAGTGTATATCAGAGAGGATAATGCGACCTAGTAAAATAGCCTTGGAAGATTATTATTATTAGGAGCTATCGAAGCTAATTAATCGTAAAAAGAATATATTGTCAGAAAACTTTATAAATGCTTCCCCTGCCCCACCCACCCACCCACCAACTCACTCACTCACTCACTCACCAGCCTCTTCTGCCACCATCACCACCCACTCTGACCCGCCCCCACCTGCACCCACTTATGCCATTACCTCATCCACCCACCTCTCACTCTATCCCCTCCCTTCCCTCCCTCCCACCTCCACCCCGCCTGTCTATCACCCCCTCCTCTCTCTCACCTACGCCCACACACATTCCAACCACAAGACACAATTAACTCTTTCATTAAAATTACCCTCTTTACATAACCCAAAGGGGGGGGGTGGAGTTTCTCTCTCTCTCTCTCTCTCTCTCTCTCTCTCTGTTTCTTCTGGGTGTTGGTGTTTTCATCCCTCCTTACCAACTCCCTTAGCCACAACCTCACACCTTTACCTTTTGGTTAATTGGACCGAAAATTACTGTGCACGTACTTGGGCTTAGGATCCCGAGACACATTTCTCATATTTTCGACTAGACCTTTAAGATGATTTTATGGACCAAAA